>NW_012130106.1:826398-832173 GCF_000143395.1 Atta cephalotes | reverse complement strand
AGAGAGAGAGAGAGTGAGAGAGAGAGGGGGGAGAGGTGAGGTGCAGGTTCTGGGGGTTAGCTGTATCATGCCAGTAGCTGCATCGATCGTTCTCTACAGACAATATAGAGCTCGTCTCCAACGGGTGAACAATGTAACTTTATTGCGTCAGAAAAGTACTATAAATTGCGATAATGCATGCATTATATCTCAAAAATCAGTTATTGTGTATCGGCTCTATTCAACTGATGGCCAATTGATTACATGTCGCATGTAGATTTGAAACTGACCTGAATACTTATTATGCGAGTGAAACTTTTGCGTCCCTTCACATTCCTAATCAATCGTAAGTTCTGCTTTGTATTTTTTAATTAGGCACATATTAACGAACTTTTTCTCTCTCTTTTTCCTGCCGCAATCAATCTCGAATACTACCTAAGAAAAAATGATACGCTTCCTTCATGTATGACATATATGATCATGCGATGCAATCGAGATGGCCATGCGGGCGCGAGCGAAACCAAGGGGTTGTTGAGGTTTATTCAAGGTTGAGCAAACCTCACGTGTCACTTGTCAAAGGCCGAGTTAGTCGCTGGAAAATGAATCTCTTCTATATCTCACTGATTATTCTATTTTACGATACACTGAGAAAACGAGATGAAATCGAGCGATCGGGCTGACGATATAGCCGTGCCAATAATATTCCCAACGCTATCCAAGGCATGCATTCTATTCGGTTTAAAATAGCAAAATACTTTATCGTGGAAAGGAGAAAGAGAAGAAGAGTGTCTTCGTTTCATCGTTCGACTAATTAGTTCAGAGATCAATTATGATCAATCGTTTTCGATAACAACGCATAGATGTGGGATGAAGAGTAACATCTATTATATTTTGCGTTATCTCTTTTTCAACATAGGTGCGACTGTGTTCACTTACGAAGTTTCTCCGATGAAAAATTGAGAGTGCTGAATGTTTATAAACAGAAACATGCCCGAACGATCGCCGGCAAGGGCGTATGAGCGGCCCATTACAAGCGAAGGTTGCGGGTTTATCGCCACTTGAATGTCATCACGGGAGGTGAGATAATTGCATATTTTGGTAATATAGTATGTAATGAAAGCAAAAACCTTTTAATGATCTTTCAACTATCGAATTTCAGTGTTGTATAAAATTATCGCGAGCTATCTGTAATATTTCTTACTTAATTTATATATCAATAACGCGAAGAAGTTACCTTGAGATATTATCAAATTATCTTATCCTCGATAAATATTATTCTTAAATAAATTAACATTTTTCGGAGCTTCCATTTTGTTACAAGAACAAATGACTAGGAATGGGCGAATCTTGGGTTTCGGTCCTTCTTGCTGGCACATTGACAACCATGATAATGGTAGTGGTGACGAAGGCCAATTCATTCTCAACACCGTCTCTATCGACGATTGTACATAATGACATCGTGGATTCCAAACAGGTTTGTCTTCATTGATACTTATTTCATCTAATTATGATATAATAATAATAATTAATAATTATGATATAATAATAAATAAAGATCATGGTGGAAAAAGACAGACAATGCTCATGATGGCAATCCAAAGCAATCAACTAGCCAATCAAATTTTGGTTCTACTGCACTTTCTTCAAGTTGTCTCATTTGTTTTTTATCACCATTACAAAATCTATTACAAAATTTACTGCCAGTACTGAAAATAGTTTACGTCACATGCATTGTAGATTCTTCAATACTAGCATCATATCTTAGAAATTCTGGGAAGCTAACCTTCCCCCCCTCTTACAGCGATAAATAAATTCTAACATATTTCAAAATTAAGTTCTAATTAGATGCTAATTAGATACTGAAGTGCGAAATTAGGTACTCGAACTGTTTGGGGAAGAGCTTAACATTAAATTAGTCCTCCAATAAAAAAAACTATATATTTATTGTGTAAATAAACAAAACAAATACACTAGAATTAAGTGCTAATTAAGTGCTCCAAGAATGATTAAAATATTTCTAAAATATATATTATAATATATACAGAAAACATATATTATAATATATATATATTATAATTATATACAAAACTTAGATGTCAGTCAAACAGTTGATTCACAAGAGAAAAAAATTAGGTACTCTAACAAATTTGGTATTAAAATATATGTTCTTTTAATATCATTTAAAGATATAAAGTTGCCGAATTAGGTGCTTCTCTGTTTGACAGAAAAAAAATTCGAACCTCAAAGATAGACCGCATGATCTCCAAGCAAAGAAATATTTCTGAAATGTTTTTTAAACGATTTTTTTTATTGCAAAAAACATTTTAAAATATTTAAAAAATATTTAATTAATGGGGTAAATTCTTTTTTATTAATTAAAAAGATGTTTTCTTTACAATTAAAAAACATTTTTTTTAAAAACGTTTATTTAACGTTTGAGGAAATATTTCTTTAACGTTAAAAAGCGGTTTTTAATATTAGTTAATTAATTAGATTTCTATTGCATCCCCTTGAGATTACAAATATATACAATAACAATAATAAAGTTTTCTTATCCTAACCTTAACCTATCTTACATTAACTTATTCTATCTTAACCTACTTTAACGTATCTCTCTCTCTCTCTCTTTCTCTTTCCCTATGCCTGAAACTCCGTTTGCGATGTAATATCACTCTTCCATTTTTAAAAACTACAACTCATTAATCCTCCCCGCAGAGCCTCCTTCACCTCTTCTTCCTCTTATCCTCCCTCCCTTCCCTCTTTTCCCTTCTCTCTCCCTCCCTTTTTTTTGCCCTCTCTCTCCTTCCCCACCCCTCACTCTGTCTCCTCTCATTCATTAACTTACTCTCTCCTCCACTTTTTTCCTTTCTTCCTCCACTTCTCTCATCCATTCCTCTCTCTAATCCCAAAATTCTACCTACAACTCCTGCCTGCTCCCTTCATATCCTACACTCCAACTCCTAAACTCTTCTCATGTACGCTCCCATGATTCCATCTCATTTCCACATCATCTTACACTTCCTTTCCTCTTTTCCTTCCCAATATCTTCCTCCCTTCATCTCATTTCCTAATCTAAACCTAGCTATTCTCCTACATCTTCTCTCTTTCCATCCTTTTCTTAAATATGCCGGAATCCTCTCCCCCTTTATCCATCCATATCACCTATTATATTTTGCTTTCTTTATCTTTTTCCCATCTTCCTTTTCTGCATTTCCCTATTTCATAGGGAAACGATTTTTAATGTTAAAATTATTTAAACAAAATTACAAAAAATAATAATGTAGAATTGTTTTTTAAATTTATTTTTTTTAACAACAGTGCCTAAATCTTAGCCAACTAATTTTATTAATTATTTCTAATTGTATTTTAATCTTTTTCACTTATTGGCTGGGTTTTGAACCTGGAGCTTCACTTTCAGTTATGAGTCTCATACCTTATCCATTACACCGCTTATAACTATCGATGCACATTCTTATTGTGCATATATGGTACACACTTAATACAATTTTATTATATTATTTTCTCCTCTATAATTATTTTATTATTATTCTGATGCGTTTTTTAATTTCAGTTTTAGAAAATAATAACATTTTTTACATATTTATGAACGTTAGATAAACGCTAAATAAATGTTCTTCTAAATAAATAAAATGTTTTAAACAAAAATATTTTAAATAAGAAAAAACAAACGTTTAATAAACGTTATATAAACGTTTAAAAAATGTTAATTTAAAAACGACTCATAAAATGTGAAATTAATCACAAATAAACATTTAAAAAAAACATTAAATAAATGTTTTTTCAAACAAATAATTAATGTGAAATAAACATTTACTAAACGTTAAATAAACGTGAAGTAAAGTTTTTTATCATTATATTTTAAACGAATAAATAATGTAAAATAAAGATTTTATAAATGTTAAATAAACGTTTAAAAAACATTTCTTTCAACTTTTATTTCAAATGAATAATTAATATTAAATAAACATTTTTTTTTAATAAACATTAAATAACTGTTTTTTAAACCATTACTTCAAATAAAAATAAATTTAAAATAAACATTAAATAAACATTAAATAAACATTTAAACAATGTTTTTTCAATCATTTGTTTCAAATGAAAAATTATAATATAAAATAAATATTTAATAAACGTTAAATAAAATGTGTAATTAAATTAATGAATTTTGAAAATGAATCATGAAAAATTAATGAGAAATAAATGTTTAAAAAACTTTTAAAAAACTGATAATCGATTCTTAAAAGAGAAGATAACCTTAAAAAATTAGGTGCTCCAACAAATTTGATATTAAAATATTTGCTTTTTAATATTATTTAAGGATAGATTCTCCAAATTAAATGTTCGTTCGGTTTAGGAGATATTTGATCTGAAATGACGACGATTCGCTCGACAAGCTTACAAGAGTAAAATGATATTAAAAAATTAAATGCTCCTACATATTTAGTGTTAAAATATTTCTCTTTTTATCTGTTAAGATATCTAATCGACGAATTAAATACTCATTCTGTTTGATAAGTTTATATATATATATATATATATATACAAACCATCAATGTGGAGATAGCTAATTTATTAACATAATGTCACTCTTATAAGCTGATAGACGTTTCAGTAAAAATTTCTCCTAGACTGAACGAGCATCTGATTTGACGATTATATATTATAACTGTATATAAAAAGAGAAATATTTTAGCACTAAATTCGTAGGAACACTTAACTTTTTAATATCATTTTACTCTTGTAAACTAGATCAATTTTCGGTTCAAATTTCTCTTCAACTGAACGAACACAACTTTAAATAATATTAAAAAAAATATATTTTAGTACCAAATTTGTCTGAGCACTTAATTTTTAATTTTTAAAAATAACTTCTCTCTTATGAGCCGACTATTTGACTAACGCCTAAGTTCTGTATATAATTCCGTATATAATATATATAAATTTTCAAAATTTTAATCATTTTTTGGAGCACCTAATGAGCACTTAATTCTGGTGTATTTGTTTTATTTATTTAATAAGTATTTATTTTTTTATTGGGAAGGTTAACTTAATATTAAGCTAGCCCCCCCCCCCATTTTTCTACCAAACAGTTCGAGCACCTAATTTTGCACTTCAGCACCTAATTAGCACCTAATTTTAGAATATGTCAGAATTCATTTATCGCTGTTGGGGGGGGGGGGGGCTAGCTCAATAAGGGTAATTTATGAACACAGCCCAAGACAATCTTCGCTCTTTTTTTTAACATGTCCTGTTATTCAATTTTTTTCGAAGGCGATTATAGAGAAAGCCTTAGATGTAATAGAGGCAGCATCGACAGGTTCTCTGGGCGAAGTTTGTGTCACTACGGAAGGATTTAAATCTCTTCCAGCTGACGTCGCCTTGGATTCAAGGCGGTACGATATGGCACGTCAGAAAACTGAAATGACCGCTATGGTGCTTCGGAATCTCGGGACTGCTGAAGCGATGCGACGTAATGGTAAGTTAATGTGATGTTATGAGTTGTGATAGGGAATATTAAAGGGCTGTCTACAACGGGAGTAATAAGTTGTAAATTGTTAACCGTAAAGATCAACCAATCAGAATCAAATATGAGTAGAATAATCGATTATGATTAATCAATCTCTTATTACTTACAATGCAATATTACTGCCATTGTAGACGATCCATAATGTGTCGTCTACAATATGTGGCTTCTGCCACATATTTGATGTGGAAACGTTTGCTACGTGGCAAAATGCGACGCAGTAACCAATTATTAGGTGTACAACTTTGCTT
>NW_012130106.1:820512-825419 GCF_000143395.1 Atta cephalotes | reverse complement strand
CAATTTTTTACTTCTTCATAAGACCAGAAGTGCTGGTCAGCCAGGCCGTGTGCCATTGATCGAAACAAGCGATAGTCAGAGGGAGCAACGTCTGGAGAATACGGCGGATGGGATAGGACTTCCCATTTCAACGTTTCCAAGTATGTCTTGACACTTTCGCAACATGGGGTCGAGCATTGTCATGCTGCAAAATCACTTTATCGTGTCTCTCGTTGTATTGCGGCCGTTTGTCTTTCAATGCTCGGCTCAAACGCATCAATTGCATTCGATACCGATCGCCTGTGATTGTTTCAGTCGGTTTTAACAGTTCATAATACGCTACGCCGAGCTGGTCCCACCAAATACAGAGCATGAATTTGGAGCCGTGAATATTCGGTTAGGCCGTCGACGTGAAAGCATGGTCGGGAACTCCCCATGATTTTCTGCGCTTGGGATTATCGTAATGAACCCATTTTTCGTCCCCAGTCACAATGCGATGCAGAAATCCCTTCCGTCTTTGCCTTTCAAGCAGCTGTTCACAAGCAAACAAACGCCGTTCAACATCTCTCGGCTTCAATTCGTACGGCACCCAATTTCCTTGCTTCTGAATCATTCCCATGGCTTTGAGGCGTTTTGAAATGGCTTGTTGAGTCACTCCCAATGATCGTGCCAATTCTTTTTGATTTTGACACGAGTCTTGCTCAAGTAATGCCTCCAATTCTGCATCTTCGAAAACCTTCTCTGTTCCATCGCTGTATCCGTCTTCGACGTCAAAATCACCGTTCTTGGAGCGTTGAAACCACTCACGACACTTCTTTCACTAATAGCGGCCTCATAAGTATTTTAGAGCATTCGATGAGCCTCAGCCGCAGATTTCTTCATATTGAAGCAAAAAATTAAAACCTCCCGCAAATGACGAGAATTTGGCTCGTAAACTGACATTTTCAATCGAGAATAACTTTATGATGCAGACACAAATCGACTAATGTTTCTATGGGGTTATGTTGACAGATGCCCAAGTTTATTGTATGACGTCTATGATCTATTTATTTCGACCATCATTTACCGCTAAAGCCATCTATAGGAAAACGGCGGAAGCAAAGTTATACACCTAATAGAAAGTATTAGGAACTTATTGGTCATTTCCGCGTCTAGTGAGGGAACCATAAACTTGGTATAAAAAGTAAGAGCAAGAAACTTACTAATCACAGTCGATTATTTTTCAGTCATATTCTGCTATGATTGTTCAATTTCTTACTCTTATTTCTTATACTAAATTTATTCTGCATATATTATAGGCGCGATGCATAAGGGATTACGTTCATTCATCAGAATGCGACGTACGATCAAATATTTAAAGTACACTGCTTAACGAAAAAAAAAAAGAAATACAAACATGACAAATGTGATCCAAAATTAGTGCTTTCAATCTAGTTTCCTTACTCTACCTGTCATTTAATTGGCAGCACCTGTTGCGCGTAGTGAACAATGCGCGCGTTGAAAATGATTGTTGAACATGACTGAGATACGGCCGAAGATATTAACGAAATTACATAGCTCTTTTAGACGCTCTGACCAAGTCTCTGCTGATGTCAGTGGATGACGCTGTAGAGGCAAGGGTGATTGCGCTCAATGCGTCCACTGGCACGGTGATCACCGCGGTGTGGCTGAAACGTAGTCCTGGAAGCGTCGGTGAGCCTTCAAAGGTCGAGAGTCACGCGGTCCAACTCGGATCGCAACCGGATCCTAGCTTACCGTGGTTTGAGAACGCAGGTAGCAGCGCTGGATTAAGGTTCGCGTTATATAATTCGCACTGTGTATCTACAGAAGTCAAACTTTCTAAAACCTTCCATCATTCCATTGAACGTCAATAATGTTACACGATGGTCCGTTACATATAAATGCTAAAGAAATAATTCTACATAAGAGAAAAAACTAATTTTTTAATTCTACTTTTGATTTTCTCGAAAATAAGGTCCTGCGTAAAATATTTTGCGTTTTTAATATATCTTTTTTAATAACATTCTTTTCTTTTTACAAGGAGTACTTAATCAACGCTATTCACATTTTCTATTAACTTTTAATTTATATTTCATATTATTTTTTAATTATTTTAATAATAACAATTGTTAATAAAATTGGTATCATTATTTTTTACTTTAAAAATATTTTCATCGATATGTAACGATTAGATATAGATGTCCTTGACAGTATTTCCAATAAGGACTATCTTATGGACTTATTCTTGAAAAATATCGCACACAAAAATATTATAGTATAATATGCATATATCATGGATATTATGGATTTTTGTATATACAAAAGATATACAGTCGGTTTCACGCTATCATATCGCTGCACACGTTTTTCTTAACGCTGAGACACGTATCTTCGAGTATAGATTTAAAACTGTAGGCCCTGTATTTATTTCTAAAAATGTCAGCACGCACACACGCATGCACACGCACTTTGTCGGCACTGTTTTGCAATTTTCACGTTCATATTTAAAATGTTTTTTTTCTGTTTTTACTGCAATATAAAAATAGAAAGATACGGGTCTGTCCATAAGAAGAAATTCAATCTTATTGGGTGCTTTTCACCTATAATGTAGGAATGCGCAAAAATCATCGACGTTTGGAATACATTTACTCATTAGTTTTCAGATGTTTTAACTTTGATCTTGATAGATGTCAAGGTCATAATCCTCAGTAACAGGTTTTAATCATCGCTCGTTATTAATTAAAAAATTGTTAAAAGCAAGAAAGATATAAGAAGAGGCATAAGAAGAAAAATTTAAAAATATAACGTCTTTTTTCTATTATATAGGTCATAGTGAGTTCCATTTTTTGGTAAATTTTACTTGTGAAATAAATCTGGCAATCCGCGCATGTGATTGGGAAAATCTTGCTACTTATCCAACAGGTAAAATTTAAACAGGTAAAATTTACCAAAAGATGGAACAACCAACCTATTATAGAAAAAAATTTTCTATTTTAAAATAAATTTTTTGCTTTAAAAATAAAAAAAAATTCTTGTTCCATGCTTCATGAAAACTGTCCTGTAACAGGAGAAAGGTGATGTGGAAGTCGCGTGCTCCTAAGCAAGGGGGGAGTTGGGATAGACCATGCCTCAGAAAGTTGTACTTCCCTAATGGGTCCACCTTAAATCTTTCATCTGCCTAGAGTTATCCAACTTTTCATACAAAGCAGAAACATAATTAGCAACTTTTGATTGTTAACTTTTTAACAGATAACAAGCGATGGCTAAAACTTGGGATAGAAGTCGCTTTACATGGAAAGTCATACAACAGGGGAGTCGTGCATTCCATATGCGTATATAAAAACAAAAATTATATAAGAAAATATTATTTTTGAAGAAAATTTATGTTTTTAAAGTAAGAAATCTATTTTAAAGCAGTAAACTTTTGTTCTATATAGTAAAAATAAGGCGTTATTTTTTTAAACTTTTCTTCTTAATAAGTTTTTAATGAATATGGAGCTAAAACCTGAAAATTACTTAGAATCGTGACCTTGATAACATATGTTAGGGTCAAGATCATAAAGGAAGATCTTCTATTCGGTATAATTACTCAAAATATCGACAATAAAAGTAGATTTTATGTTATAATAAATTATCAAATATTGACAATAAATCTGTTTTCTATACTGAATTAGTTTTATGCTTTTGGAACTTAAAGTTAAATAAATATATGCACTGAGAGAAAAATATACTAAATTTTAATAAATAAGTGTTCGAATATATTAATATAACATTTATTTACAGAAAATAAATATTATTTGTTAAATAAAATCTAATCTAGGTGAATCAAATAAATATTTATTTATTTTTAGTAAATATTCAACTGGCATATTCGAATAAATATTTATTAAAATTTAGTATTTTCTTCTCAATGTGTTAAAATTATATGATTGAGAAAGTTAGATTGTTACTTTCGATGTTTTCGACTATTTGTGTGTATCTTTTATATATTTTTAATCCAATACGTTTATAATAATGTATAGGCTTGCCTATTTATTTTGATTAATTTTGATAAATTTAAAATTATTTTATCATTTTATTTTATCTCTTCGATCTAAGAATAGATAATGCTGTCATTTTACTTTAGATTTTCGTGACTTCTAGGAATTCTAAATACTGCCAGTAGCGCCAGCAGAAAACCAGTTTGATCATGAGTGTTTTCGATAATTAATTCAAGTTTAATTTAATTGTATCATAGGACTAAAAAATATGATATAGACATAATCACCTACCTTTATAATTCATGACAACTCAAAGTTGTCTTGTATGCCATTGAATTGAATTAGTTAAGGCAGCGATGATTACAGAAGCAATAAAAAGAAATTTCACAAAATTTTATTAGATGTACTTTGCTTCCGCCGTTTTTTCCGAAATTCGAGGCTTTATTGTAAAAAACTGATTATACATTTATGATTCAAAGTATTGTCCACCGCTGGCCACTACTTTCTCCCATCTTTCGGGTAGCGTACGAATCCCGCGAAAAAACTGATTATCTTTTGAGGCTATCCACGAATCGATCCAATTTTTTACTTCTTCATAAGACCGGAAGTGCTGGTCAGCCAGGCTGTGTGCCATTGATCGAAACAAGTGATAGTCAGAGAGAGCAACGTCTGGAGAATACGGTGGGTGGGACTTCCCATTTCAACGTTTCCAAGTATGTCTTGACCACTTTCGCAACATGGGGTCGAGCATTGTCATGCTGCAAAATCACTTTATCGTGTCTCTCATTGTATTGCGGTCGTTTGTCTTTCAATGCTCGGCTCAAACGCATCAATTGCGTTCGATACCGATCGCCTGTGATTGTTTCAGTCGGTTTTAACAGTTCATAATACACTACGCCGAGCTGGTCCCATCAAATACAGAGCATGACCTTGGACGTCAAAATCATC
>NW_012130106.1:819042-820492 GCF_000143395.1 Atta cephalotes | reverse complement strand
TTGTACACCTAATATGAATTGTGAGATGCCAATATGCTTTTATTAATTTATACTAACAAGGGGAACACTAGATGACGGAGTCGGAGATTTTGATGCGTTTTTTATAAACTATTGTTGAGCGATATGTATCCAGCTGTTTTTCAGCCATTCGCCCATAGTTTCGAAGAAATCGATTTTTAAAATAATTATTGTAAGAATTTGGAAAACGTATTAATATACGAAAATATATCTTTATAAATTTTTATCTTTATAATAGTTACAACATAAATAAAATATGGAAAACAATTATTGAAAACTGACCAATTTCCCCTACCTCCCCCCCCCCCACAATTTCTCCCCCCCCCCACCTCCCCACCACTCCAATAAATAGCGTAATATAAAAGGAACGATATCAGGAGGAACAGTTCAGTATCAGGTTCCTCGCCCTGATGAAGTGGACTGCAAGATTCACTTCTTGGCATTCCAAGAATGGATCTGAAAACGGAGGAAACGCATAATCTTTTATAGAAAGCATCCGTGGAAGCCTAAAAAATATTAACATAAATATTTATTGCATTATGAACATCTTACGAATGAATTTTAGAATGAATTTTGAGAACTAAATTTTTCATTCAAAAATGAAAAATTTAGTTCTCAAAATTGATTCTTGAAAGAAGATATTTCTATAATATCTCAATCAAATCTGCTTTCCGCAAGATATTAGAAAAAGTTATTGTGTCTGCAATAAAATTAATTTGTAAAATGTTCATAATGCAATAAATATTTATGTTTTCTTGTTTCTGATTTATATCATGCCATACAATGTACGCCTACAAAATGATTAGTTTTCTATTATTATTAATAAACCGATTAATCAAAAGAAGATTACAAACATATGACTTATTGTTCTTAATCAACTTTCAATTTTATCAGAAACTGTAACAGTTTTCATTACAATCTTATTTATACGTTCATGTGAATATCAATAATGACGATAATAATAAATATTCCATAAATGAGTGTTTAATTATCTGCAATATGTAATTTCATGAAATTCCATTATAATCAAAAATTAAAATTAATTAAAACTAATAACGTATTAAGTTATTAATTAAAACTAATAACGTAATAAGTTATTAATAAAATTAGTAAAACTAATTAAGTTAAAGTAAAATTAAAGATACTAATATTTTCATTTATAAAGTATTATATTTATAAAGTTTTTCAAATTATTACAATAATTATTTAAAAAATCGATTTCTTCGAAACTATAGCCCAATGACTGAAACGGCCGGATACGTATTGTTTTTTTCCGCTCAAGAGCAGCTTGTAAAAAATGCATCAAAATTCCCGATTCCGATTATCTGGTTTTCTAAGATTAAATTTACTTAAAGTAAAACACACACACACACACACACACACACACACACACACACACACACACACGCACACACACACACACACACACACG
>NW_012130106.1:800203-819022 GCF_000143395.1 Atta cephalotes | reverse complement strand
ACACACACACACACACACACACACACACACACACACGCACACACACACACACACACACACGCACGCACGCACGCACGCACGCACGCACGCACGCACGCACGCACGCACGCACGCACGCACGCACGCACGCACGCACGCACGCACGCACGCACGCACGCACGCACGCACGCACACACACACAATCAATGATAAATTATGAAAATTAATCAATGATGAATTAAAAAGGAAAATTAATAAAATAATTTATCTTGAATGCAATTAATTATCAAGGTATTATATTTCGCGGAAATATTACAGTAAAAATCAAAATAGAAATTACGGTCATGTGACAAATAAAAACGAATATATATATGCATACATATCAAATAAACAAGATTGGGCAAGTTAAAAAGATAAAAATTAAGTTAAAAAGTTAATTAATTTTAATTTTACTTAATTACATTTTAGACTCTTAACTTTTTAACTTCATTTAGTTACATTTTATCCGGAACTATTAATTTTTTATTTAATTCTTTGAAGTTAAGTCCTAAATATAATATACGGCAATAGCGAACTTAAAATGAGGTGGAAATTGCAAAAGTGAACAAATTTACTATGTGTTGACCAATGAAATTATAAATATTTTAGAGAATTTGCTCACTTTTATAATTTTCATCTCATTCCAAATTACACAATCGACTCCCAGATTTCAATCTGTCAGAAACTGTGTATTTCGACGTATCTAGTTTCTGATAGATAGAAATCTATTATTCCTTATTATCTATTATTGCTATTTCCTCGTATTGTATCTGAAGCTTTAGTCATATCACAGGCCAGTATTCATAGTTGAATCTTATAAACAGTATATATAAACAAAACATGTAAATAAACTATAGAATATTTTCTAAATGAAGTATATATTAGTATTTTCCGTTATTTGTAAGACTGAGACTCTGGAATGATGAATTAAAAAATATTAAAAAAAACAAATTTAACTTTTAATTTTTTAATTTAACTTTTAACTTTTAATTACTTTTTTTTATTAATTTAACTTTTAATTCAATTAATTTTATTATAAATTAATTTGTATCTTAACTAAATTAAATTTTCAAGATTGTTAACTTTAACTTAACTTAGTTAAAAAAAAATTAACTTTACCCAACTCTGCAAATAAAATGCAAATATTAATGCAAATAAACATAATTAATAGTTAAATCCAATTAACATTATTGCAATTATATAATAAGCAAATATTAACATAAATTAAAATGATTTAAAATGATAAACAAAAAATAATTTAAAATGATAAATAAACAAAAAATAAAACAAATAAATAAAAAATTGAAAATAATAAACTCTAATAATATTTTTTGGTTATTATACATAACTAAGTCATTTAACATTTAAATGCACAGCCATACTTTTATTAATAAAATTGGATCTGTTCGCGAATTATCGTGGAAAGCGTTTTCAATGAAATGTGCAATATTTTTTAGTTATTTTATTTTTCAGATCGTGACAATTTGGCAGCAAATATGGAATTTTAGAAACCTTCTCTCGCATACAAATTTTATGATATTGTTTTAAATTGAAAGAACTTTCTTTTGTTTAATTATTGATTCCGTGCTTTTAAAAAACTGGAACGTTGAAGAATTGACATAAAATGATAAATAAATAAATTGACATAAAATCTCTTCTGTTAAACATTTAATATGCGTAAATACATCAAAGATATGCGTTTGGTGCGTCTTTGATCCCGTGGCAGCAATACATTCGTGGCATCAAAATGTACTTGGAATAATATACATCGTTTAATAATTTATTTATATTAAAAATTATAAAAGCAAATTCTTATTAATCTCACATAATACCGAATTAGACGAAATCCAGTCTTGTCATCCTGTGTTTTTAGCCCAAATTTTTTTTCTTTCTGAGACTCGTGGAAAACGACACATTTTATAATCTTTTTTGGCAGAGTTTGTGCAATCTACACCCGCAGGTATTTAATTCTAATATGTCAAAAAACAAATAGATTAAGTTATAATACACAAGAAATTTATGTTTTTCTTTCATTAAAAGAAGAATATAATTTTACTGCAATCCCTCTCCTTTTTCTCAATCTAAATGACTTGCCAAATAAAATGACCAATAAATAAACAATAAACACTGCTGACAGTTCTGACGCACAAAACTCGCTGGAAACAGTGTAAATGATGTATGTACTAATATACATGGGTGTGCAACTTCCGCTTTTGCCTCAGTTTAGCGGACTAATCACCGATCATTATCCTATTGTTCGTATTCTTATTATAGGTACCTAATATTATACCTGGGTATATATGGATTATATACCTGGGTATATATGGATTATATACCTTGGTATATAAATTATATACCTGTATAAAAATTATATATCTGGATTTGACAGAATAGTGCGAAAGGCAAAATATCGGAATAACCTATTCTTTTCTGCACACGCATCCTGACAGTAAACTTTGGTAATATTCAAGAATTCTATCTTCTTCACTGATTTTGAAAAAATTGGACTCATTTATGTGTTTTTGGACGAAATGAACAAATCTGGTAGAAAAAAGTGACGCTCTATCTCGTAGACCGAGATATTAATTGTTGAACGATTATTCAGGTTAGGAAATCTGTCAATGGCATAGAGACATAAGAACATGTAAGTGAGGTTAGAATAAATATTTTCTGTTTTAATTTCATTAAAATCAGCGAGGAAGATAGAATTCATGAGAATCATCCTTGCTTTTATATCTTATTTTATTTTTTCTATGATAATGTCAAGATGCGCAAAGAAGGATCGGTTGTTTTCGCATATTTTCGCATATTTTCGTTCTGCCAAACCCAACATATACTATAGAAAAGTATATTGTATGATGGGTCTATCATATGTCTGTGGTGGATGGATGTACACTTGGCGATAGTAGGCTGGACGGACGCGCGCATTCGACTATCTTTAAATCAGGGCTGCACCGACGGATCTTCCAGAATAGAGAGTATTCTGTCCTGTCGAGCGTACTCAATCGCTAACCAGTTGCATTCCTTGTATTGCTGCACCGATGGGATTTCTTTGGGACCAGAGCGTACTCTGCCCCGCCGAGTTTACTCGGCCGCCGGTTATTAATATCCCTATCGAGAGTTCTCGACCGCTGGTTGATGCAGATGCATCCTATTTCGGTCGCATCCTATCTTGACTATACGAAGTAGAGATTTCTCTGCCTCTGCCGAGTGTTCTCGACCGTCGAATACTGCTTTCGCTTTGCAGATTTTTCCATTGCATTCGGGAAGAATTTCGAAATCTACCGCGCCGCATTCGCGTTCCGCGCTTAGCGTATACACGCGTTCTGCGGTCAATTAGGCTTAGTTAACAGAGAAAGAATTCATTCCAGAGAACATCATCCATTTATCTGCTTCTCACTCTACTTGTATTTCTACTCTTCCTATCGCCATCGATAGTCCATCTGTGGGTGCATTCATTTACACAGTAGTTACCGCAGAAAGTTTAATACTCAGTGAACAACAAGGATAAAATAATACTTCTGCGCTAATCGCTGCGTAACCAAATGCAGAGTATACGTCGATGGTTAAGATACAGCCTTCAAATACAGCCGCGTCTCACATATCACGCGATACCGTGTTGCGACAAAAACTCGTCTGCGACGAGTCTCGACAATACATTGCACAGCGTATCATATAAACATACCCACATATATCGAGTTGACGCGATTTCAGGCGCGCTTTATTTTCTATTGTATTCTTTCCTTCCTTTTTTAAATACAATAAGTGTTTCTTTATCATTATAAAAGCGCATTACGTTTTATTGCATCTCTCTACGCCACAAATCTCTTTCGCGTTCCGACCGATCGGAAAAGTCGACGAGCTATTCCGCGTGAAAGTAAAATAGTTATAATTTTATAATCTATTTGATGATAATTTTTTAAACAATAATTGTCGACTAAAATCTTCTGGAGGTTATTCAGAATATTGATCTTTAATAGCATAATAGTTTTTCACTGGCAAAATCGTTTTATGCAAATTGACATAAAGATATGTTTAATAAAAATATAGAAACGAATTAAACCGCGAAATTCTCAATCCTCAATATTTGATTGTTGTATTTGATAAAATATATATTGGATATTTTATTAATTGAGATATCTCTTTTACATTTAGATTAGACTTTTACATTTAGATTAGATTAGTGTACAACTTTAATGTGCACTGAGTGCGTACCAGTTCTGCTAGTGAAAAGATTTAAGATTTTCACCCCACCTCCCCTCTACTATAGGACGCATAATTTTCTTCTAAACTTCTGTCCCATCTTCCCATCCGCTACGTGATACACGCTTTCCACGCGAAGCGACTCCCACCCTATTTTCCCCTTTTGCTACGGAGCGCACGACTTTCCACGCAAAGCGACTTTCACACCCCTTCGCCTGCTACGGAGTGCACGACTTTCCACGTAAAGCGACTTCCTTCTCCCTTGTTATAAGGCGATTTTTTTGGTTTATATAATTTTAATTATTTTGTTCTGTTGATTAGAAAATTTTTTTATTATATTTCTCGTATTTCTTGCTTAAAAATTCTTCCAAAAATTACTTTCATTTTGAAGGGTCACAGTTGTCGTGCCTCGCTAACTATTGCGAAAATTGCAAAATGGTAGAAGATTTTCGACTCAGTTCGTTCTACCTGCTCATGATGGACGTTCCTGAAATTTAAGGACACTGTATAATACAAAACGCGCAATACTTCACTATATAAATAAAAAAGATATGAGAAATACAATTTTGTTAATAAATACAAATATAGATACCCGGGTAAGACGATCTCGGTACCCGGGTATCATTGCTCTACTCTCAACTTCCTAATCGCAGTTATAACGCTCACTATAATATAATTCGTCAATATAATTCTTTTTCGCGAATGAGACATCTAAATTGAAGTGATTTGCTCTAATCTTATTAATAAAGGTAATAAAATTCTCGTTCATTTTGTAAAACCTTGGCTTGGTTTCTTCTTTAATATAAAAATTCTTAAACAAAAATTTTTCTTTATATATGGTAGTGAATATTTAAATATTTTATTATTTATAATATTAAATAATATATAATTAAATAATATATATTTATAATAGACGCTTGCGTAGTCATCAATATTTTCTGTTTAAAATCTCTGAGATTTCTGTAAAATCTCTTCTAAGGTCAATAATCGGGACAGAAGTACATCCTCCTCTTCCTGGGCAACCTTCTTAGCTATAAAAAGTTTCGTTATCAATTATCCAAATATAAGTAGATATCCAGACAAAAACAATATTCATACCAATAATCCTCTTCAACTTATAAAGAAGTGTTCTAATTTCAATAACAATTCTTATAAACATTTAAATGATTGCTTTCTATTGGCTCAAGAACTAATTTGCAATCAGATAAAGTCATAACATTGTTACTTCGATTCCTGGTCATCATAATCTCCGGTGAAGTAATAATTAATAGTAAAGATCTCCGCAGTATACAAAAAATATATATTATTTATGAGTAGTATAGTTAGGCGAGTTCTAACCAACTATGTGTTAGTGCGTACATGCTGTGTTCGTGTGAGGGATCAGCGAGGGAGAAGTGCACGCAGACGCTAGAGGGAGAGAAAGCGCATCACTGGAGGCCCATGTTAGAGGGAGAAGAGAGAATTTGTTCCTTCTCTCTTTTGTCCGTTGCATTCTCTTTCTAGTTCGTTGTCTTCTCTCTGCCACCCATTCTTCTCTGTCCCATCCGTTGCGGTCCTACTTACATAGTATTCGCGCTCCTTCTTCTTTCCATTGTGTTCTTTGCCACGTTCACTTTTCTTCTTTCACACGCGATTTTATTAAATAGATATGGTATTTATTCAACGATTTTTAAAATGATATGTATTGGATACCTCGACCTCTCTGTACACAGATGTCGCTGCCGCGACGCGCTGGCGACAGCGCAGTTAGTTCACGCCCGATCATTGTACTGATGACATGTTCTCGATTTTTAAACGTTTTATTTAGCACTAAATCTGTGTCACATTGTTTTGTGCTTGTTCGCATCACGTTCCCAACAACTGGCGCTGCGAATGGCTTTTATGAATTTCTAAAAAAACATGATCTCAACCGATGATGACGACGAAACAGATCAAAGCTCTGATGGCTGCCAGCCAGAGCCAAGGCTTAACAGCCTTCTCCAACTTCTGTTTTCGCAACAACGAAGCGAGCAGGAAACAGCAGCTAACACACTTTCTCTCTCTCTCTCTCTCTTTCTCTCTCTGAGACTTATTAATCATCTAAGTGTTCGTGTAGAAAAATATCATTACGGTTCTGGCGACGATATAAAACCATTCGCAAAATGACTACTACGCTTCGAGAATCGTTACAGAAACAGCATGCCTGCTACCTCAGATGCAAACACGTCTAGTATAATATTAGACAAGCTCGGTCAATTCGACAGGTTAGTGGATCATGTTGCATTTACGGATCTGACTCGCGTATCTCAGGACGATTTCATTAAAAGAAGAAAATTTCACTAAAAGAAGAAAACACTTTTCCGAGACAAAGTTTCCATTACTCGCCATCGTATAGAAATTCTAAAACTATCGCTACGATAAATCGATTCCGATCTCGGAACATCACAATCGCATTAATCATTACACGACTGAATTCGATTGTTCTAAGATGGACAACGACCTTCGTCCTTCTCTTGCAATCATTCTGCTACTCTAAAGATAACGAATTAAAGAGAATCGTTCTCCGTGATTGAGAAGAATCAAGACGCTTCACTCAAGGATATCATCGCAAAAATCGAAGCACACATGAATGTTTCTTCCAGCCTAAAAACGTTAAAATTCAACGAAACGTTCTTAATCTTCAATGCTAAAAGTCTCACTAATCTAAAAAGAAAAACATTTCGAATTGGAAACCAGAAGGTAGCAATAAGTTCGCAGTGCAAAAGTAATGGTCATGACGATGCACACCCATGTGCAAAGTGTATCTTTCGTGACGCGATCTGCCATAAGTATTCGATTATAGGCCACATTGCAAAAGTGTGTCGCTCAAGTGCAGAACAATCGAAGCAATCGAAAGATCACGCAAGCATAAAATAGTCAAAAAACCAAACCGTCGTCAAATCGTGTAACGTCAAAATTCACTCGCTCTCTGCGATAAGCGCCGCCGGCAATATGTAACAGTTTCCGTCTTAGATAATTCTGTAATTCTTCAGATATGGACACAGACATTACGATTATCGGTAAGAAAGACTGGATTCGTATTAGATCGCCAAAACTTGTCTCGAGTGACACCGTTGAACACCGGCGGTAGTGAACTTGACATTATATATAGCAGGTTTTATTGCATGAATTGAGCCTTCGATCACACAGATGACATCGACGTTGACATCACCTCATGAGATGATGTAAATTTATTCGGGCTAAACGCCATAGTTTCAATTTATGATCCGTGGCATTAGTAACATTGCACCAAACCTCCATCTTGCGTACAAAATGCTTGTGCATCGTTAGTATCTGAGGACGTACTCACTACGAATCTGCCGTATAAACAGTCCGTGCACCCTTCAAGTGTGGTTAATCGCAAAGTCGCGTCAGAGCATGACGCATATCTCAAAAATGTCCTCCATCATTTTCCGAAACTTTTCGATAAAGAATTAGGCACAATTTCAAAGCAAAATTTGATCTTGGAAGTGATGCTCGCCCTATACAAGCGCTATGTCGCTAGATTCCGTTCGTGGAAAATCTACTCGATGAGGAACTGTCGCGTCTTGTCTCGAACGATATCATCGAGCGCGTAAAAATCCTCAAATTGATCATCACCTATCGTCATCGCTAAGAAATGGAATAACAAACTTCGCTTGTAAGTTAATTTTTCAATGGAAGTCAACAACGCAATTTTGGATAACAAATTATCCATTGCCTACAGTGGAAAACATCATGTCAAAACTGGATGGTAGTTGTTTCTTTAGCTTATTGGATATCAATAATTCATTCTTCCAACTGTAGACTGATGAGGCTCATCGTAACATTACAATTATTACAACGCCAAAAGATTTAAGCGTCTATTCTTCGGAATTAAAATTGCTCCAGCTATTTTTTAGTAAGCTATGGATCTCACACTCTCCGATCTTCCTGAAGTATATGCATACCTAAACGAAATTATAGTCTTAAGCTCCTCAGCAGAAATATGATCATATTCACTTGCACCATATTCTACAACGCCTACAAAATCGAGATTGGAGAATCGAGATTGGACTCAAAGCTGAGAAATAACATTTCACTTTGAAGAAAATCAAATATTTAGGATCATAAACTCCCAAGGCATTTCAGTTGATTCACAGGCTATCAGTGCTATAGCCAACATGCCAAAACCTACTTCCGTCTTAGAAGTGTTTCTTAGGTATAGTGAATCATTATGGAAAGTTCATTCCTCACCTACACCAATTAAAGCATTCGTTGGAAGATCTCACTCGCAAAAATCGTCTTTGAGTTTGAAGCCAACCTCAGCATTCGAACAAAAAAGAAGGTTATGCTGAACCTTGCCAACTAGAACATTGTGATCCTTCGAAAATTCTTAGTAGTAGCAACTGACACTTGCACCAGAATCGGCGCCGTTCTCTTGCAATGCGATTCCAATGCTTAAGAACATGCGTCTTCCACATGACTCAGAATCTCACTGATATTCAACGGAACTATTCTCAGCTAGAGAAAGAGGCTCTCACACTCATCACAATCGTCGAGCGACGGTTCATAAGTTTGTCTAGGGAAGAAGATTTATACTCTAAACAGACCATAAACCTCTTCAAACACAGACCACAAACCTCTCGTGGCGTTATTGTAGACATACTAAGAGACTGCAACTTGGTTCAAATGGTGGGCAATATGATTACTGGACTACGACTTCAGGATTGAATACATACGTATTCAGATTAAGCAGACGCTCTTGCTTAATTGATAATTTCTGTCGTGACAATGTCAAAGAACTTCATGTAGCTTACATCCGCGATATTGAATCAGAACTCCTCCAAATAAAAAATCTGTCAATAAACTTTTTCAGCAAAGACCTTCGAGACAAACTGAAGTTAGTAACCAAGAAATGCCCCTTTCTAGGCTCTGTCTTTCAAGGCTGGAAAGCAAAAGTAAGTCCAGATTTGGAACCCCCTTCAAGAGACGTGCAGAGTACTTGAGTATCATCGACACTATTCCTTGGCGACAAAGTTGTCATCTCTGAGAAACTCAGATCGACGATCTTAGTCACTCTTTACAAAGGTCCCTGAAATACGTAGATCCAAACAATTCGCCCATGAATACGTATATTGAAACAAAAATGGCGGAAGACAAATGGCGAATGTCTCATACACCAGTGTGATTCTTGTGTTTTGAATCAGAAACTTTCAGTGAAGGTATCATAGAATCCGTGATCTACTCCAACATATCCTCTGTGTGTGTGTGTGTGTGTGTGTGTGTGTGTGTGTGTGTGTGCGCGTGTGTGTGTGTGTGTGTGTGTGTGTGTGGAACGTGTACAGTCCGATACTATGCTAGTCCAATCAACAATATCTATTCATTTTCGTGGATGCCTTTTCCAAATTTATTGATGTTGTTATCACTACCATTATATCGATTAAGTCGTATTGTCGATCTTTTTGTTGAAAAATTGTTTGCAGGTACGAACTCCTAGATATGCTTGTCACGGAACACAATTCATCTCAGAAATATTCGCCGCTCTCTGCAAGGATATGCAGATCTCCCATTTACTATCCCCGATCACAATCTAATAGTCAGGTCAAAAGGATGCTTTAAAAAGAGCAATCGCTAATAATCTATCCAACTGGAAGCAGCAGCTGTACGATTTTCTTTATAGATATTATTATCTCAATCTCCCTGCTCAAACCCCCTTCGGAGGTAAAGCTCCAGAACTCATTTTTGGACGTCATATGAATTCCTCATTTACTAAATGGCTTCCGAAATCTAACACATTGAATCCAGCTTCAGCGGAACTAAGCAACAAGACATGACAAGGCAATTTTCGAAACATCACGATGCTCGACCATTTAGCGATGGGAGACCGAATGGTGATACTAACCTGTAAGGACAAAAGAAAACAAGGTATTATTATCAAAGCCACTTCAAATATCAATTCTATTTGATACGCTTCGATGACGGCAAAATCATCGATCATCATATTAATCATATCTGAAAAAGGGGTTGTCTTCCTTAAGTGCCCGCGAGTCAAGATAACGGCTGGACATTCTATCAGCCACAGACTTCTCAAAAAAACACTTCACTCGCTCCGAAGATGGAAGCCGATCAGAAGCCTCTCTCATAGTTCCATTTACAGCCGATCAAGATCCGGAACGTCCGACAAACCAACCGATTCCGAGCAGGTTCGTCCGAAACCGAATGGCCAGCAGAAGATATGTACTGGACTCGTCTACCAAAAGTTATTCTTAATGGTGACTTTCTTGAGAAGGAAGATGTTAGATACCTCGGCTTCTCGACATACAAACGCGCTGGCGACAGTGCAGTAATTTGTGTTTGATCACTGTATTGATGACATGTGGAATTCTCGATTATTAAACATTTAATTCAGCACTAAATCCGTGTCACATTGTTTCGTGCTTGCCATCTTCTTTCTCATATCATCCCCAAAAATATGATTCAGCAATGATTTTAATTTAGGAACTAATAATATTTTAAAAATAATATATAAATAGCCAAGCATTTCTAATTATCGAATTACTATTAAAACTAATACCAGGTATGTAAATATGAAACCGGAATTTACCAATAGATGGCCATAACCAATGTCAATGTAGTTGCCGTCAGACCATTGACGCCATTTCCTTGTTCTGACATCTGACAAAGATTTTCAACTCACAACAATACAAGTTTCATACAACAATATAGTTTGTAATAGCATTGAACATGTCGCATTTTGTACCTGGAAACTATGATTTGCGGATAACATTGATTTTCTGTTACCATTTGAAAAAAACTGCTGCAGAATCGCATCGAATGCATGTTAAAGCTTACGGTGAGCATGCTCTTGGTAAATCACTTTGAGTGGTTTAAAAAATTCAAAAGTGGCGATTTTGATGTGAGAAACGAAGAACATGGAAAACCACCGAAAAAGTTTGAAGACAGCGAATTGCAAGCATTGTTGGATGAGGATGACGCTCAAATTCAACAACAACTTGCGGATCAATTGAATGTGACAAGAGAAGCCATCTCGATACATTTGAAATCCATGGGAAAGATCCACAAGATGGGAAAATGGGTTCCACATGAACTGAATGAAAGGCAGCAGGAAAACCGAAAAACCACTTGCAAAATGCTGTTCGTTAGGTACAAAAGAAAGTCATTTCTCCATCGAATTGTGACTGGCGATGAAAAGTTGATATATTTTGAGAATCCTAAGCGTAAAAGATCATGGATAACTCCAGGCGAACCATCGACATCGACTGCAAGGCCAAATCGCTATGGATGGAAGACAATGCTCTGTGTTTGATGGGATCAGAAAGGTGTGACCTTTCTGATCCCATCAAACACAGAGATTATGAGAAAAATCTGGCGAAATCGTTAATATTGAATGCTATCGACAACAAATAATCAATTTGAATCAAGCTTTGTGTGAAAAACGACCATCAAAAAAGGCAATACAAAGTGATTTTGCTCCATGATAATGCACCATCACACACAACAAAACTGATCAAGGAAAGGATTCAGGCATTTGGTTGGGAAATACTTTCACATGCGGCTTACTCCGATTACCACTTATTTGCATCGATGGGACACGCACTTGCTCAGCACCGCTTCACTTTTTATGAAAATGTACGAAAATGGCTAGATGACTGGTTTGGCTCAAAAGAGCAACATTTTTTTTTGGCGTGGCATTCATAAATTGTCAAACAGGTGGAAAAAATGTATAGCTACCGATGGGCAATACTTCGAATAAAATATTTTTTATCATTTTCATGCAATAAATGTGTATTTTTTGTAAAAAAATTCCGGCTTCATATTTACATACCTGGTAGCTATCGAATATTTATTGAATGAGGGGAGACCGCAGCACCATGAGTCACAAAAATTCAAAGATGCATCTAAATATAACAATATTTATATCATTTTTAAAAAATATTTAAAACACATTTAAAAATTTAATAAGGATATTTAATAAATTTCTATTAGTTTTTAAGAAATGACCCATACTCGGGATATACACTTAAAATAGTAGGATTATATAAGAAATGATAAAAATTGAAAAATATTTTCAATTAACTTACACATGTTTAATATAATCACTAATACAATAAAAGATAATTATAACTAATAATTATTAAATAATATAATAGAAAAGTATAAGAAAACGAATAAAAAATAACCATTAATATAAGATAAAAAATGTATTACGATAAAATAAAATTAATTGTTTAGAAGTATAAACTTTAGTACATACAGGATGTAAAAAAAGTCCCGAACCCCTTAAATATCTTGAAAAGTAATCATTTTTGAAAAAAATGTTTTATAAAAGTTGTAAGGTTGAAAATGATCTATTGATTGATCTTATCAATTTGACCTTGGATGGCGTCAAGGTCAAGTCGATTTTTTAAACGAAACATCCTATTTTTGATTTTAGAATCTAATAGCTGAGCTTTCCAAAAATTATAATAAAGCTTCTTTTTAATCAGTACTTTTATGTTATGAGAGTTGAAAGTTATGGAACCGCCGCGACATTAGCATTACTTAAGTTAAGGTGCTCGTATTCTTTTTAATGATTCGAGGATGGGACGATCATAGGGGGTCTTACGCAAGCGACAAGACTTTCCAATCAATCTTTGATCAAATAAAGACAATGGTATATCTAAATCAACTGTCATTCGTTTGAGCATTTGTCATTCCTTTAATTCAGTCTTTAATTCGCCTTACCTAGTTTTAGTTAAAATATGTTTTCTATTCAGAGATATAATTTCTCCTAGATCTCACCGGGATCTGGAATTTCGTCAAGTTATATCTCTCAATAGAAAACATATTTTTAACTTATCATGCAAAATTGATATCTCTAGAATAAGACAAGAACAAAGATGAAACAAAAAATATTTTATTCTTAAATTATATCATAAAAAGTTAAAGTCTGAATTGCAATGTGAAAAATCGCATTAGATACGTCATATCTCAGTATGACGAGCTAGAGTTAAAAGAATATTACATATTATAGTAAATATTCAAATTGGCGTCCCTCCGCAGTCTGAGAATGTACTAGACGATTATAAAAACTTAAGATTGCATTTCTACAGAATTCGCGAGGCATGATTTCTAAATTCATTTATTATTCATTGACGTAAATCATTAAGATTTCGAGGTTTAATATTATAAATTTTTCTCTTTAAAAATCCTCACAAAAAATAGTCGAGTGAATTTAGATCAGGCGATTGTGCTGGCTATTCAATGTAACCTCTTCTTCTTATTCACCTAAACTTCATTCAGACATTGGCGTACTCGTAAACCGTAGGGATGAGGCGTCCCATCTTACTGGAACCAAATGTCATTGAAGTTTTGACGAGCGATATTTCGGATTGACGAAACTATTTTATCTTGAAGCATGGCTAAGTAATTGTCAGTGTTTAAATTACCTTCAATAAAGAAAGGCCCAATAATGGTTTTATTTAAAATCCAGCCCATACATTGACTTTTTGCTGATTCTGAATATGTGCCTCCAACGAGGATTTTCATCATTCCAATATCTGTAATTATGTCGATTTACATTCTCGGTTAGCTCAAAAGTAGCTTCATCTTAAAAAATAATGTTGACTACAAATAAAAAATTTCTATCGATATTTAACATCATAACATTTTTTTCGCAAAATTCGATGCGATCAAAATCATCTTCACATAGTTCCTGCGCCAGATGGATCTTATATGGATGAAATTTCTCCTTTTTTAGAATTTTACGAACTGACATAGGATCGATGCGTTGTGTAACTTTGTGAATTGAATTACGCGGATCTTCGATAAAAGACTGTAGAACATTCAATCTTTTATCAGGATTTGTCGCTACTACTGGTCTACTTTGTCTATTATGGGTTTTTACAAAATCCATTTCTTCAAAACGTTGTACGGTATGAACAGTCGATTTATTATAGATATATCATTGTCTTCATTCCATAAAAGTTTAAATGAAAAATTCTGTCACATGTGCGTAAGACCTTCTGCGATCAGTCCATCCTCATTAAAAAGGATATACTCCTGTTCAGTAAACATTATAAAATATTTTAAATAAATACTTTATAAATAAAGATAACTATGTGGCGATAAGAATCTCAGAACAGAGTATCACAAAAAAATATACCTTCTCAATCGCAGGTTACAGAAAGAATGAACTAGACAGGAGAGATCTCTAGCTTATGTAGTCTCCAGCTTTGTTGAAAAGATGGGAAGGAGGGAGAGGGAATGGAAAAGAGTAGGAGGGAAAGGGA
Organism: Atta cephalotes; assembly: GCF_000143395.1. Taxonomy (NCBI): domain Eukaryota; kingdom Metazoa; phylum Arthropoda; class Insecta; order Hymenoptera; family Formicidae; genus Atta; species Atta cephalotes. The sequence goes on along the minus strand of NW_012130106.1, from coordinate 804,530 downwards.
GGAGGAAGAGAGAGGAGGAAAAAGAAAGGATAGGAGAGAGGAGGAGATAGAGATACAGACATTCGCGAACACATACATGATTCATAAATCCAGTTGGGCTATCTCTACGTAATATCTTAGATAATGCTAATGCCGGCGGTTTCGTAACTTTCAATTCTCATAACATGAAAAGTACTAATTAAAAGGAAGCTTTATTTAATGTTTTGAAAAGCTCCCGACCTCAGCTATTCGATTTTAAAATTAAAAATAGGGTATTTTATTTAAAAAATTGATTTGATCTTGACTTCATCTTGATGGTGGCCATCCAAGGTCAAATTAATAAGATCATTCAATAGATCATTTTCAACCTACAACTTTTGTATAAAACATTTTTCTCAAAAATGATTACTTTTCAAGATATTTAAGAGGTTTCAAGATATTCCAAGACTTTTTCTACACTCTGTATATTTTCTGTATTGTTTCGTTTCATCATGAATATTAACATATAATTCATGGTACCCCAACTATACATTTCATTACACATTTAATAGAAAAATATAAAAAATAAATGCTAGATTATTATTAGTAACGTAATAAGTTGAGAAAAGATATGCAGAAATTTGCATCTTATCTTCATGTATTTTCTACTACAAAAATAATATTAAAAAATTAATAATATTAAATAATATTAAAAAATTACTTTTGCACCACAAAAATCATTAATAATCGATTATTCTTGATAAATGAATAAAATTTCTTGAAAATGAATAAAATTTAATCATTGCCAACTAGAAATATGGGCAAGTCATCATATTGTACTTGTAGTATTAAACATTCTAGATTATGTTAAGCAATGTTAAACAATCGATGACCTATGATTACTCCCATGATTTTTCCTATATGCATACTGAACAGCTACCATTATTGATAGATTATTAATTGCAAGGAAAAGGGAAGACTCGCTTCCACTCGTGATAAGGAAAAACAAGAATGTGCAGGTTTCGAACTTACGTGATTTCAAAATTACGTGACAAGCAGATGATATCACAGAAGGGCGAAAAAATATTTCAGAATTATGGAGAAAACGCAGAAAGAAATAAAGATTAGAATCATAATTTTTTATTATTTAATTTTTATTTCAATAATTTGATTAATTTATTTCAGGAAAAATTTTGAGCCTTATCGCATATAATTCTAAACCGCTGAATAGAGGCAAGAGAAAAAAAGGAGACTGAAAATAATAAAATAAATTGAGTAATGTATTTAAGTATCGTAATATACAATTTTTCTTACAAAACATTAATTTATTTTTTATTTAAAAAATGACAATATTTACAATTTGCAGCGTATACAATTTTATCAGTAGCGTACATTAGTAATTCGCACTCTACGATTGAAGTTTCATCATAAACCTCACGCAATTTTTTTAATGCATTACATTTATTCTTAATAGATTTTGGCGTAATGATCATAAATTATTGAAATTTTTCACTAACTATATGTTCTGTATTGTCCAGTGACTCAATGTAATGTTCGAGTCAGCATAAACAACACAATTGAAGGCTTCTATATGTATATGTAGAAGAATCACGTGCATGTCAATTTTACTATATTTTCGTTTCGTATTTTTACAATTTGCACAATAAGATCATAAATCTCCCACAGTATAACCTGTGGTGTTGATTGCACGAATTTTTCCGCACGCTATTGTATTATTATCGTTGTATCGGCCAAGGAAATATATAATTGCCTCGATTGTCTCCAATACTATTATGATGGTATAAAATGATGCGTTGATGTCAATTTTTAGATATTATGTGTCAGGACGAATCTCTTCCCCAAAATGAGTTGCGGTAGTTTCGAGAGAGAAAAGAAAGAAGATGTTCTGTAAAAAGAATAAACTGCAGAAAAATGTATAAAACTTTATAAATACTTTATAATTAACTTTTTATAGATGCTTACTGTTTTTTTGCACGCTTTATTCGTAGTAATTCACTTTTTATCATACATTTTCAAGAACTATTCGATTTTCTCTGAGCGACTGATGCAATAATAATTGTCTAGACTCTTCAAACAGTCTCTTCTATATCCTAAAAAATGGAGGGGACGTCTTTTCATATACATTAGACTTCGAAGAACAGTGATCGCAACATGATCGAAGAATACCAAATACTATTATAAGAATGCATTCTGACGATATCGAACCTTTTTTTATCTAAGGATCAGCGCAAACGACAATAAAGTCTGTCTGTTCCTATTATCTTTTTAAAAAAAAATGAATTTTTTAGACAGTGTATTCGTGCATTTCTTTTTCTTCTGAGAAATTCTAAATTACTTAACATGATGAAAATGAATCATCCTCTACTATTATTATTAAATATATATCGAACACTTTATTTAATTAAATATACTACTAAACAGCTATTATTGATAGATTCTTAATGAGAAAATGTATCAAGTTTTCTTAGAAGAAAAAGAAATGCACGAATACACTGCCTAAAAAACTCATTTTTTTGAAAAAGATAATAGGAAGACAAACATTATTGTCGTTAGCACCGATTCCTTAGATCAAAAAAAGATTCGATATCGTTAGAGTGCATTCTTATCATATTGTAGTATTTGGTATCCTTCAACCATGTTGCGACTGTTCTTCGAAGTACAATGTATATGACATTTCCTCCATTTTTTAGGATGTGGAAGAAAACATTGTTTGAAATAAGAGTCCAGACAACATTATTGCATCAGTTGCTCAGAGGAAATCGGATAGTTCTTGAAAATGTACAGTAAAAAGGTGAATTACTATCTTTAAGAGAATAAAACGTGCAAAAAAACAGTAAACTATAAAAAGTTAATTATAAAGTTTTTATAAAGCTTTTCTACATTTTTTTGCAGTTTATTTATTATTCTTTTTACAGAACATCTTACTCGAAACTACCGCACAATGCGCAACTCATTTTGGGAAAGAGATTGATCCTGACGCATAAATATCTAGAAATTGACATCAACGCATCATAGTATTGGAGATGATCGGGGCAATTATATTTCCTTGGCCGATACAACGTGGTTGACAATAATATGATAGCGTATATAATATGACATGAAAGAATTCGTGCAGTCAATACAGGTTACATCGTAGGAGATTCATGATCTTATTGTGGAAATTGCAAAAATATGAAACGAAAATATAGTAAAATTCATATTGCGCGCGATTCTTTTACATGTAGGACTCTTCAATTGTGTTGTTTATGCTGGATCTTGAACATTGCATTGAGTCTGGATAATGCAGAATGTACATAAAGTTAGTGAAAAATTTCAACAATTTATGATCATTATACGCTAAAATCTATCAAGAATAAATGTGATGCATTAAAAAAATTACGTGAGGTTTATGATGAAACTTCAATCGTAGAGTGCGAATTACTAATGTACGCTACTGATAAAATTGTATACGCTGCAAATTGTAATTATTATAATTTTTAAAATAAAAAATAAATAAATGTTTTGTAAGATAAATTGTATATTGTAATACTTAAATATTAATATTAAATTTATTTTCAGTCTTCTTTTTTTCCTTGCTTCTTCAGTGATTTATTATATACGGTAAGACTCACAGTTTTTCCTGAAATAAGTTAATCAAATTATTGAATAAAAATTAAATAATAAAAAATTATAATTCTAATCTTTATTTCTTTCTGTTTCCTCCACAATCCTGAAATATTTTTTCGTCCTTCTGTGACATTATCTGCTTGTCACGTAATTTCGAAATCTGCACATTCCTATTTTTTTTAACACGAGTCTTTCTCCTTTCCTTGCAACTAAGAATCTATTACAATAATCTATTACAATAATAATGATAGCTGTTCAGTAGTAGTATGCATATAGTTTAATAAGTGTTCGATAGCTATTCAATGTTAGTTTTAATAGTGATTTGATAATTAGAAATGCTTGGTTATTTGTAGCATATTATTTTAAAAATATTATAATTGCTAAATTAAAACATCAACATTGCTGAGTTATATCATTTTAAAAATCATTGCATAAATATCATATATATTTAACAAAATCACATATGAAAGAAGAAAAGTGAACATGGCAAAGAATACAAAGGGAAGAAGAAAGAACGCGAATACTATGATAAGTGTAATATCACGAGTGGGACAATTGATTGTGGGAAATAAAGGACGTATTAAAAAGAGAACGCAACAGGTGAAAGGGAGAAGGAATAAATCTCTCTCTTCCGCTTCTAACACGGACTCCCTGTTGTCGTCGCATCTTCCCTCGAAGCATGTGCATTTCCCCCTCCCTGACCCCCCTCACACACACACACACACACACACACACACACACA
>NW_012130106.1:780674-800183 GCF_000143395.1 Atta cephalotes | reverse complement strand
ACACACACACACACACACACACACACACACACACACACACACACACACACACACACACACACACACACACACACACACACACACACGCGCGCGCACGCACGCCGCATGTATACGCATGTATATGTATACGCACTAACACATAATTGATTAGAACTCGCCTAATTATATTAATTTATTAAGTGTTATCTTGGTCCTCAAACACAATATTAATGCCTGTAGATCTGAAGATATTATCCCTGGAGATATTATCCGTCCGTATAAATAATCACCCAACTCTTGGACAGCTCAAACTTTTTAATAATATCTCAAATCGAATCTGCATTAATATATTTTTTATTATTATAGACCTTTTTTCCTAAAACAGTATCTATCATAATTTTTTCAGTGAGATTTTCGAATAGGTAATAATCTTAAATTTTAAAAATCTCAAATTTTTTTGGGAACATCCGACATTGGTCTCAAATAATGAATCTTCTTCCAAAGGTAATGATGCTTTTTTTAAAAAAGGGTTGATGTAATCTAGCATAATCCCCTTTGACTTTAAGATTATATAATGTGTCATATCTTGAAGAAATCTTTATCACCAAACAACAATTTTGTTCAGAAAATTTCTGACCAATATATCAGCATTATCTCTAAGCAAACAAATCTCAACTTCAGCAATAAGAATGTTATTCGGAATACTTTTTCTATACGCAAGGACCATTTTGAGACCCAAATACTGCGCCCTCTTCAATTTTAGCTGCTAAGACTGATTCCTTGGAAAATATACAAAAATATTGGGTTGTCCGGAAAGTTCGTGCCGATGTTGAAGGAAAATTTAAACGCACAAAATTTAAATTTTAGTATACATTTATTAAATTATATAGCTAAGTTGGCACGAACTTTCCGGACAATACCATAATCAATAATAGAGCAAATTCTTTTACAGTAATAACAATATTAATCTCTATCCTCTTCTTTTTTGTTTTAGAAAGATATTTTAATAGTTATTTTAATATAGAGATATTTTAATATCTCTCTTTAGCCCGGATTTCCTGGGCTAAAGTCAATGGAGTTGCTAATGGAATTTTGAGTCATTATCGAGCCAAGCTGTAATGAACTTTTCTCTGCTATTCAGAACGCCATGGATTTTAAAACCAAAGGATCTATTTTAACCGTCGTGCGTGGAGAATTTAACTAAACAAATCTTCTCAGATTCTAAGGCAAGATATCCTTCAATATTCTCCAAATTTTTAGCGATGATATTTATAACCCGCTATAACAACCGCCTATTGTTAGATCTATCCTGATCACTGATATATATAGCTATATCATCCGCAAACTGAACAACCTCCACAACCGGAATTCCATCCGTGATATTCGAGATATAAAGAGCATATAACAAAGGACTAAGAACTGCACCTGAGGGAGTCCTACTATATGCTCAATAGTCTCGCTATTGTTTACGATAAACTGAACTATTTGCAATAACTACTTGCTTATAAACCTAATAATATTACTTGAACACATCCCAGAGAAATCAACCAGTTAATCATTGGAGAATAGGTAACATTATCATTTGCAGATGATATATTAAAAGGAAACAGTAAGAGAATCCTTCAGACAAAGAAGCCACTTTAATATCTGATTAGATTTTTATCTATTATTAGCTAATTTTGATTAAATTTTCTGCGTATTAATGTCATCTTCTAAAGCCATTTTTGTTCAAACTGAATTTATCTTCGCTCTCAGCCCATCATAACAATCGCTCATAATCCTATAAGCTTGCTGACATACGATGATAAAGAAATTGGGCTTGCTGACATACGATGATAAAGAATTACCTTCTCTCTCCTTGCTTTAATTATCAATGAATATCTGGTATTGAATATCTGGTATTCAAATTGTTCCTGAAGTATTCCCTCCAAACAATCTTATAGATGTCAAATAAATAAAAAAGAAACTTTTTCGGTAACAGTTTGAAAGGAATAGAGAACAAGAAACAGAGAATAAGAATTTCAATCTTATCAGAAACTGTGTATTCCACAATATATGATTTTTGGTAGATTGAAGTTCTTATTCTCTGTTCTCTGTTCCTTTCATTGTACGCAGCCGCTTATATATCTCTATAGGAACACATGAAAAAATTCATGGAAATTTATAGCAAAATAGAAGCCTCTAAGATTCTGTAGCAGTTTGTATAGTGTAAACAATTGACAACAGAGAAAAATATCAGGGCGCTTCTCGTTTCGAAATCCTCTCTTCCAAGTTGATAAACTTCCGTCTTGCCATACAGCTCTGACGCTGATAGCTTCTCTGTTGTGCTTATTTCCTCTAAATTTCTTACAATAGGTATCTATAGGATTTACGCAGCATGTATATACAGGATAAGAAATTTGTCTACAAAGTTTTACGTAGGAATCTATACGTATATATATTACATACAGGCATCATTCCATGAAAAGAGGTTTCTATAGAATCGCATGGAAAAAGAATAGTGCACATTGATGCAATCGGACTTAAATGATAAAGGATGTCTCGTATTTGAGACTATTTTCGTGTGCAGATAAAGACTAAACTGACGAAAAGTCCTATATCATTTTCAAAGTTAGTTTTTAAAAATTGTCGAATAAGTGGGAATTGGAATTATTTTTATGTGCAGACTGAATTGAATTGGAAGCCTCATGCGTCAATGTCTCATGCGTCGATTTTAGACATTCTGCTTATTGGGTAATAATTGCAAAAATTGCAAATGATAGAGAATTTTCGATTCAATTCAATCCGCTCTATCTGCACATAAAAATAATTCCAAATATTTTGAGATACTGTATAGTTCCAAAATAGTCACAAATATTCTGAGACACTTTGTATAGTCCTTATAATATACATATTAGAGTGTGTACACAAAATGCTATAACACCCGATTGATATAATTTCACATGAACATCTAAGATAATTTTTCCATAACTTCAAAAATTGAAAGTTACATGATAAACAAGATGTGTTTGGCGACTCAAAAAAGTCATGAGTATATATTTTCCTTATGTCAGTCAAGATTTTTTTTCACCCGAATGGAACGTACCTCGTTTATTGATAATTATTATTGTGGCTTCCAGTTTTTGGGAGATACGGATTATTCTCTCAAGTTAATATAGGTACTCATAGAAATGCGGAAGAGATGCCTCATGAGAATTAAAGACTTATAGAACACTTTGACGTATAGGAACACAGATTTACATAAGAGTTAGGACATATATTAGGAGATGTGCATACATCATCCTATAGTAGTCTATAGGCATTTTCAGTCCCCATGGGGCATCCTTTGTCTTAAATATGCCTACATGTTGCTATACTGGTATCCTATAGACCTTAGTTCTCATGGGACATCTGTCCATTCCTGTGGATACTTCTATTACCCTATTACATTTCTATGAATGTCCTATGTACACCAGGTATGTAAATATGAAACCAGAATTTACCAATAGATGGCCATAACCAATGTCAATGTAGTTGCCGTCAGACGGCGCCATTGACGCCATTTCCTTGTTCTGACATCTGACAAAGATTTTTAACTCACAACAATACAAGTTTCATTTCACAACAGTATAGTTTGTAATAGCGTTGAACATGTCGAATTTTGTGTCTGGAAACTACGATTTGCGGACAACATTGATTTTCTATTATCATTTGAAGAAAACTGCTGCAGAATCGCATCGAATGCTTGTCGAAGCTTACGGTGAGAATGCTCTTAGTATTAGATGTACAACTTTGCTTCCGCCGTTTTTTTTCCGAAATTCGAGGCTTTATTGTAAAAAACTGGTTATACATTTATGATTCAAAGTATTGTCCATCGCTGGTCACTACTTTCTCCCATCTTTCGGATAGCGTACGAATCCCGCGTCGAAAAAACTGGTCATCTTTTGATGCTATCCACGAATCGATTCAATTTTTTACTTTTTCATAAGACCGAAGTGCTGGTCAGCCAGGCCATGTGCCATTGATCGAAACAAGCGATAGTCAGAGGGAGCAACGTCTAGAGAATACGGCGGGTGGGACTTCCATTTCAACGTTTCCAAGTCTTGACCACTTTCGCAACATGGGGTCGAGCATTGTCACAAAATCATTTATCGTGTCTCTCGTTGTATTGCGGCTGTTTGTCTTTCAATGCTCGGCTCAAACGCTCAATTGCGTTCGATACCGATCGCCTGTGATTGTTTCAGTCGGTTTTAACAGTTCATAATACACTACGCCGAGCTGGTCCCACCAAATACAGAGCATGATCTTGGACGTCAAAATCACCGTTCTTGAAGCATTGAAACCACTCACGACACGTTCTTTCACTAATAGCGGCCTCACCATAAGTATTTGAGAGCATTCGATGAGCCTCAGCCGCAGATTTCTTCATATTGAAGCAAAAAATTAAAACCTCCTGCAAATGACGAGAATTTGGCTCGTAAACTGACATTTTCAATCGAGAATAACTTTATGATGCAGACATAAATCGACTAATGTTTCTATGGGGTTATGTTGACAGATGCCCAAGTTTATTGTATGACATCTATGATCTATTTATTTCGACCACTACTTACTGCTAAAGCCATCTATAGGAAATAGACGGCGGAAGCAAAGTTGTACACCTAATAAATCACTTTGAGTGGTTTAAAAAATTCCAAAGTGGCGATTTTGACGTGAGAAACGAAGAACATGGAAAACCACCGAAAAAGTTTGAAGATAGCGAATTGCAAGCATTGTTGGATGAGGATGACGCTCAAACTCAACAACAACTCGCGGATCAATTGAATGTGACACGAGAAGCCATCTCCATACGTTTGAAATCCATGGGAAAGATTCAGAAGATGAGAAAATGGGTTTCTACATGAATTGAATGAAAGACAGGAGAAAAACCGAAAAACCACTTGCGAAGTGCCAGGTACAAAAGAAAGTCATTTCTCCATCGAATTGTGACTGGCGATGAAAAGTGGATATATTTTGAGAATCCTAAGCGTAAAAGATCATGGATAACTCCAGGCGAACTATCGACATTGACTGCAAGACCAAATCGCTATGGACGGAAGACAATGCTCTGTGTTTGGTGGGATCAGAAAGATGTAATCTATTATGAGCTGCTAAAACCTGGCGAAATCATAATACGGAACAACAAATGACAATTTGAATCAAGCTTTGTGTGAAAAACGACCAGAACATCAAAAAAGGCAACACAAAGTGATTTTACTTCATGTTAATGCACCACATCAAAACTGATCAAGGAAACGATTGAGGCATTTGGTTGGGAAATACTTTCGCATGCGGCTTACTCACTAGATTCCGTCCGATTATCACCATCATATCTTATTTGCATCGATGGGACACGCACTTGCTCAGCAGCGCTTCACTTCTTACGAAGAATGTATGAAAATGGCTAGATAACTAGTTTAGCTAAAAAGAGCAACAATTTTTTTGGCGTGGCATCCACAAATTGTCAAACAGGTGGAAAAAAATGTATAACTACCGATGGGCAATACTTCGAATAAAATATTTTTTATCATTTTCATGCAATAAACGTGTATTTTCTATAAAAAAATTCCGATTTCATATTTACATACCTGGTACCTATGCATGCTGCACAAATCCTATAGATACAGAAACTCCTACAGAATCTTATACTCTACAGAAAAAAACCCATGAGAATTTGCAGCAGGGTTGCGTACTAGCCAATTGCGCACACGTCAATGGCAGCGTTAGGAAAATAATTCGATACGCAGAAATCGCTGTAATTAGCAGTGGGCAATTGCAACAGTGTACAAGTGAATCACTCCTGTTCCATTAAATATTCTCTTTGACGTTTTTAGAGATTCATTTTATTCCACACATATTCAAAATTTGAAAATCTACTAATATTCGTACAGAAAGCATCAAAATTCGTTCCTTTTTTATAATTAATCTTATTAGCCTCTGCTGTACATCTTTTAATTCTATCTTACGTTATGTTATCTCTCTGGAATGTAAATAGTGTCGTTCTCTTATTTTCAACAGCCTTAATCCATTTAACGTTCTATCATTTATTCGATTTGCCTGTTGTTTGCTAGAATGCTTATTATCATTTCCAACTCGAGAAGAAACGATATCCAGAAGCCTCTGATAACATTTCTCAATATATCAGTGATTATTTATATTCATCAATTATTTATATTCATCTTGAAACTGATCAGCATTCATTTGCTCATCAATATGAAATAAAGGGAGATCACTCAGATTAGAATCCACCAATCACACATATCTCAATCGATCTTTTTAAAAAAAATTCTATTGGAACATTTCCTGTACACACGGTGTCATAAATGCCTAACCATCTGAATTTTCAGGAGCATTGAGACATGTTCAAGATGCGCGTTTCTTTTTAAATATTCATGCTTATAACTAATGGTATTTGAAAAATATAGTTTAAAGTTTAATTTTTAATATGAATTAAAAATTATATATAAGATGATTCAAAACAATTCCATGTCCTTGAAAAGATGTATTCCTAACTGAATTTTGGGACGATTTTTCTTCTACAAAAATTGTATCCAATTCTTATTTTTTGAATTATTAGAAGATAAAGTTAGCGAATTACTATTACGCATACAGAATGCAAGCAATTGCGATTAGTTGCTAAGGACGCAAGATTCTGTTTCATATAACACACACACACACATATACATACGCGCGCGCACACACACACGCACGCACGCACGCACGCACGCACGCACGCACGCACGCACGCACGCACGCACGCACGCACGCACGCACGCACGCACGCACACTTTCTCTCTCTCCGTCCTTTCCTTCCTCCCTCTATTTACGTTTATATAAGTATACGCACACATGTTGTTCTATTGCTCTGTCATTTTAGACTATCTTTCTGCTGATTGCGGACTTCTTTTTTAGGATTGCTGTCGAGTGCTTTTTCTGCTTGATTTTCTGCTCTACAGGATGTAGAGAGGATTCTGCTCTCAGAATAAATCTTTGTCCTTAAAATATGTATTCCTGACATAATTCTAAGACAATTTTTCGTTTGCCAAAATTCTATGTCTAGCTTAGTTTTTGAATTATAACGAAAATAGTGAGCGAATTACGAGTCGCGTACGGAAAGTATGCACAATGCACAGACCGATGCAGGCACTCAGTTCTGATTGTTACGCATGACACGATGATACGCGCAAATATGCATATTTTCTTTTCCCTCTCTCCTCTCTCTTTCTTCCTTTCTCTCTTTCTCCTATCTTGTCTTCATATCGCAGCTAAGTTGGAAAAAGGCGATAATTTCGTGTCCGTGGATTCTGAGATTCTCACAAATCCATACCAAATAACAAAAAGTTTTTATTTTCCACACTAATTGTATTACGATTACGTTTACGCAAATTTTTGTCTTTCACATTAATTATATCACTTATAATGTTTTAAGCACTTGCTCGATTTACAAACGAATTTATCAGTTCGTTATTAATCACTGCCGATTAATTACAATATTTAGCGATTGAGAATTAAATCTAAGAAAAAAATTGCATATAGCAATTAATAGTCAGAAGTTTTTATCCTTTTATAATTGTATCGCATATCAATACGTTCACGGATTTATCCACGCATTTGATTGATTTTTATAATCGAATTGGCTCACTACTATTGGCTCACTACTATTAATCACTGCCGATTAATCATTCGGTACTTGAGAATTATTAAGAAAGAAACATTGCACGCGTAATCACAAAATCAAATTCCATCGTAAAACAATATGACCATTGATTTACATAATTTGAACAACAAAATGAGGATTAACTTTATTACTAACCTTATTAATCACAATAAAGTATTACCGATTAATTATTCGACGAGTTGAAATTATTTACGCGTTATACATATGTTACTCGACATGGAGGCTCGATGTAATGTCAATGGGTTAGATTAGTACTGAGTGCTTTCGTGTTCGCAATTACAACGCCGCGCTGTAAGCATTATTTATCCTTCTTAGCTCTGTTTTTTATTTCTGCACTGTCTAAATTGATACATACGGTACATGCAATAAGTTGAAGTGAAAAAAAAGTATGTTTAGACAGTACAAGAGTAAAGAGCAGATCATTTGTTTCATATTTGATAAACAAGGATGAAATAATACTTACATCATTTAAGCGAACGCATCCAATAAGCGCTCCCGACTGTATGACCCAGGTTGCGCTCAGACGCTGTAAGCGCTCATGCTTATAAGCGTTGTCTTTTGGTATTCAATTTGGTTTGTCAGTGCTCACATTAAATAAATAAAGTCGTTCATTTTAGTTATTAAGCGTTAAGCTTGAATACGTTATTGATAATTGACCGTAAAATAATTCACTTCTTATATATTAAAAAAGTAAAAATTTACGAAATTTTCATAAATATTTGTTTAAAATAGTCAATCAATAAAAATATCAATGAGATGTTTGTTTATAGCAAATAAAAATTTATGCAATAAAAAGTAATACTTTAAGTATTATTTCTTAAAATAAATATTTATTTACTGTAATTAAATGTTCCATTAATACTATTAAACAAACATTACAATTTTGTAAATTTTTTCAATGTAATCTTTTTTTATAACCTCTTGTTTCCTTTCATCGAAGATGCATTCAAGTTGTGATACTTCATTAGGAGTTAAAAATATCGTGTATATATTCTCAGTTTGTGCATTTTTTAAATCAACTGGAACTTTATCTGTTAATGTCTTTGTATGAGTAAATTCTTTTTCCTATTTATTGGTGAAAATTTAAACATCCAATTCCTTGTTGGTGAACAAAGTCCTTTTTTTATTAGCAAAATCGGGAAACGTTTCTAGACATATACAAGTATATTACGAGAGCGTTAAAATATGCACGTAATCCAACACATTCGTTAAGCATTTTTCTAATCATAAAAAAACTGTATATGGATCTAACCTAAGATTAGGATCGAACACATTTATTTTGGCCGCTTATTTGCGCTTACGCTTTTGCTGTTCTATTTTAATGAAGTAAGCTTTTGTGAATATGACATCACGGATGACTGCACCTCTGAGTACTTACACCGCCAAAGCGAACAATATAAGCAATGCTTATAAACGCTTAAAGCATGTAAGCGTGCAAACCGAACAAAGCCCCAGTTGACTGTGGTGCGAAACACTATCGTATTCTGTAATTGGCTGAAACCTCCGCATTGAGAACGCGATTATTGCAAGTACTTGTAAAAACATATTTTTTTAGAAAAAGGATGGGTATTTTACGACATGTTTCACATGTAAAAATACATTGTAAAATACTTTTGCGCTTTTTTTTCATACTGTGATGGAACGGTAATTAAGTGAAGTGTAATCAATTCCTCTTGACTTTTTCTTATATTTCTGCGAATATAAAATGTTCCACGTAAAAATGTACTGGTCGCTCTGAAAAGAGCGGATTATTTCTGATCGCTCTGAAAAAACGGGTTAAACATTTTACAATAGTCAAAATGAGCACTATCCATCCTAACGCAGGCTCTCAACATTTGCATCTCTGCATTTCAACAAGTTTGCTTTTCCATAACATCTTTGATGATTCAAATATGTCGCAATCTCGCACCTAAATCATCGGGAAGCGTTTTGTAAATTCTTCCTTACAATCTCCATAAAAAAAATCAAGAGAATTAAGATCCAGGAATTTTGCGGGTCAAAGTATTGGGCCATACCGTCCCGTCCAGCGTTCAGGAAACTCATTCAAGTAATTTGTTACAATTCTGGTGTTATATGATCCAGTACCGTTTTGAAAAACAATTTTGTTTCTGTCTAATAATGACTTCTTCTAAGAAATCTGAAAGATTTTCTTTTCCAAAAATTCCACATATCATTCGCCAGTTAAGATATCTGCAAGAACAACTGATCTTAATATTTTAGTTCTCATAATTCCAGCCTCAGAGATAAAATGAGGGTAATTTTTCAGAAGACCTTTGATTTTAATGAAATTAGAATCTGGCAAAAAAAAGCCCGGGATTACTCTGCGAAGCAAAATATTGAGCATTAAAGATAATTAAAGTGTTACTACGTAACACTTATGATTTCTCTTCCAATGATTTTGAAAGCTCCTGATTCACGTGGCTATAAGATTTTCGTCGCTCCACAAATGCATATTGTGCGAATTGATGATACCTTCTCGTGAATAGCGATTCATCGCTGAATATCACACAAGAAGGAAATGTGAGATCTTGATTGGTTTTTTTCAGAGAAATATTATGAGAAATATAATAGGGCATAATGTTCTTCTTCCTCGATAATCTGATTTCAAATGTACGCGGGTGTAATGGAATGCGTGCAACTTTTTCTCTTGCAACATTCTATGTACAGTTGTACTTGTGACAAATCGTGTTCTTAAGCAACAATCCGAATACTCGATTCAGGATTTCGTTCAAAAATAAAACTGCTTTCGTATTCCGCAAATTTTTTGCCTCGCAATCTCTTCCAGCTGTTTGTTCGGCAGGACATTGCCAATTTCATAAAGTCTCTGAGCCGCTCCAAATACGGTGGAAGCTGACGGATGTCTTGTTCGATTTGAATCTCTTTGGATGTCTTGTTCAATTCGATGTATCGTCTTACAACCGTATGATATTCTCCATAGCACTCGCCAAGTGCTATCAGCATTATATTGTCATAAAACTCTTCGTTCGTGTACGCCACATCATTTTGATGTCCTTTTAATAATTCAAGCATTCTTCTTTTTCACTGATCGACAGATCTTCAGAGTCGAAGGATTATTGAGCACAGTATCGATCGCTTTATCCTGTTTATCGCGGGAGGATCAATTTCGGGTCTCCCTTGACAAATCGGAGTGTTAGCGTTTTATGGTCTGCTGCGTGAGCATCATAGACTTATGAGCTCTATTGTGGATGAGTAGAAGAGTGATCAATTCCTGCATTACCGATAGAGGGCAATGGCGAGTGTGACAACGTGAGACCAAAGCGCGGTCTTAGCAAAGGACCTGCATCTAATTCACCTGCATCTATTTCAGCAGATAAGGTGATTATTCAGTTTAACACCTCAAAAATCAATTAAATTAGACTTATTCGACACGTTTTTGTATGAAACGAAAGAATCTGGCAAAAAAAGTGTCGCTCTGCTCTGTGATCCGAGATATTAAACGTTAAAATTGATGAACTATTCAGGTTAGGAAATCTGTCACAGAGATAAAAGACAGAGAGTAATTCTAAAAACAGAGAGTAATTCTTCAGAAGAGCTCTGATTTTGATGAAATTAGGCTCATTCGACGTTTTTGTGTAAAATGAAAGAATCTGGCAAAAAAAAGCCCGGGATTGCTCTGCGAAGCAAAATATTGAGCGTTAAAGATAATTAAAGTGTTACTACGTAACACGATTGTCATGTATAATAGATAGTGGAGTGTATAGATTAGTGCTTATTGATTCGGGACGGCTACGTCCAAACAAAAATAAACATATCCTACTCGTTTGGAGCCTAACCACTTAGAAATTGCAGCATAGACAGTGTCCGCTTGAAATATTTCTAATCTATGAAGACAATGGGGTGTGAAAACAGTCTTTTAAGAACAATTTTTTTATTATATGTCTAGACTTTTAGGCAGTTAAGCCCCAAGCGGGTAAGATATGTTTTTCTTTTTGTTCGGCCGCCCCGAATTAATAAGCACTAATCTATGCATCCTATTGTCTACATGACAGATTTTCTAATCTTAACAACAACAGTACAATTATAGAAATCGTGCATCTCTTTGCAGGGGAAGGGGGAGGGAAGGTAAGAGTCCACGCTTCGCGTGGAAAATCGAAATCCAACAGTACAATTATACAGATCTCATTTTGTCTCTGTGATAGATTTTCTAACCTCAATAGTTATCAATTTTAACGCTTAATATCTCAATTCGCGAGGCAAAGCGATATTTTTTTTGCAAGATTCTTTCGTTTCATGCAAAAATGCGTTGAATAAGCCTAATTTTATTGATTTTTAAGGTGCAGTAACTAAACTGAATAATTATCGCAGATAGATTCACGTTTGAATCTATTAATGTTTCTATGATGAATACGCTTAGAGCAACGGTTGATAGGCATTGCGAGTTGGCTAGTAGGATTATTTTAACTAGCAAGGAGACTGTGGAGAGGAGAGGTTGTTGATACTGCGCTGCATGCTTTCATGGAGGAGTCCTTGTTAATTTATTGGACGATCGAATGAGTGGATTAATTGCGGATAACATTAAAAAGGTGGTTCAAGAAGTTTTAAGCGAACATGAAAAAGGGGATCTGATGGATTGTCAGATCCATAATGGTGCTTTCACCATATACATCTGCGATAAAATCTTTTTCGTTTAAGATCTGTGTCGCGGATTAACGTTGGAGGTTTACCAGCCTTTTTGTAGTGCTTGAAGAAAAACACGCTAAAAGATTTGCATCTTTATAAGACAAAAAGAAGATTGCACTCGATGTACTTAAGCCGGCGCAATGTGTTCTTAAAGTAAAATAAAATTGCGTACGCGGCGAATAAAGGCATGAGAGTCAAGGAAAATAAACTAAATAGATCTTGCAAAACTGAAGTCTTGTTCAGAACGTGCTAAGGCGAGGATAGGTTTAAAATGTTAGAGAATATCAAAATGAATCCTTGAATCATTCATGAAGTGCCTGCTGAAATAACGCCAGAAATCAAAATTAAAGTTATTGCTTAAAATCTTGATGATATTGCTGATAATGACTTGAAGGTCTCACACACACACGCACGCACGCACGCATACACGCACGCACGCACGCACGCACGCACGCACGCACGCACATAAGTCGAAGACTTAATAGGAGAGTCACGAACTGTGTTTTGGAAGTATCGCCGATGATTTGAAGGATCTTAGTAAAAAAACAGTTGTGTCTACTTACAATATGTTGTATATACGTTTGTGGATCATGTGCGCATATTATAATATTAGAAATGTCTTGCCTTTGGTCATATGGTTAAAAACTGTACCTCTATGTGGCCATTGTTCTATAAGATGAAAGACTATATCAAAAAAAATGGATCTGCCAAGATGTGGTAACTGTATATAGAGGCCCAGTAAATGATCTAATACATTCTGCAATAGATTTAATAAATGTCCAATTTTGGACAGTAGAATCAAAGATAAAATTGCATACATCAATTACGGTTAACTCACAAGGAAGTTTTGACAACTTAAAAATTTGTTATGTAAATTGTTAATCTGGTATACTACGATAAATTTCTCAACTTTTTCATGACTTTCGATTATCGCAGAATTTGTATGATTAAGACGTGACTTAGAACTGAAGTGTCGGATGATTCTTCCAGGTTTTTCATTACTTAGATAGGACCGAACAGGCAGACATAGTGAGATGGACTTTTATTATTGTAATTATCTTCGGGCGTTTCTTCTTACATACTTTCAGATCAGTTGCTCTTGAAGGCCTGAATTTTTTGATTGCTGAAGTTCGGTTCGAGTCTACGTCTAATCTTCTGCTTAGCATAATATGCAGACCTCCTAGTACAGAATATCTGCGGAAATTTCAAAAAAGAATTTCTAGATTTCCAAGTTAAATACAGGTGCTCCATCATTTTCGGTGATTTTAATGCGGATATGCTTATTGACATATATGATATTTATATTGACATATAGTATGCAGTTAAAAAAATTTCATCGACTCAGCAAATTTATACTATGTACCATACTGGACAACGCATCATTTAAGAGATTCCAATATCTTGCTTGATCTCTGTACCGACGACAGTATGAAAATGACTAATTTTCGCCAGCATGACATGGCATTTCTTTCGGCTCATGACTTGATATACATTAGATACAGAATCAAAATGCAGCGACGCTCAGATCGAGTTGTAACGTGTTGGAATTTTAAATTTTTCGAGGAGATCTTTCTCTTTTGATTGGTCATCGTTGACGAGAAAAGATTCATTGATCAAAAAATAGACAACCAGTCCAATTCGAAACTGCTTGCTATAACAAATATGCATCACTGCAAAAGAATAAAAAAGTGTTCTAGCCCTGTGGATTACTCCTGACTATGCTTAGGACAACTATGAGGGAGCGAGATCTTATCAGAAAGTGTGGCACAGGAGATGTGACAGCAATAGCTGCTGCGAAATGGAGTGTCAAGTCTCATCAGTTGCGATGAGAAAAGCCAAAAGCGATTATTATAATATTCAATACTCCCAAACCACTGGAAATATCTAGAGCAAGTTGAGGCATCTTAGACTTGTTAAGGCCAAGAGTAATGATTTACAGCTTCAATATACAGTTGAACTTAATGTATATTTTGCAATTTGGCGAAAGTAGCGGCAGTGATATTAATTTCTTATGGAAAGAAGAATTCGATGATAGTAAAATTTGGAGTCTCTTAAATGATGCGTGCCCGACATGGTACACAGTATAAATTTATTGACAAGGGAAGTTTTATAATTGTCCGGAATTGATTGTCTAAATTCTCCATGAAATATGTTATAAATCACAAAAATCTAGACACATATTTTTTTATACGTGCGCTAATTCATGTTTAAAGAGTGAAATACCCCTTTGAAAAAAAACGGTACTTTTTTTTCAAGCCGAATATCGGAAGTATAAAAGAAAGAAAAAATTTTTTAAACAAAAGTTGTACGGTTTCAAGAGTACTTTAAAGTTAAAAGTATAAAGAAAAAAAATTTTTTTTATTTTTTTATTTAACAAAATACTCCCACCACCCGAGAAATTATGGAAGTATTTTGTTTAACAAAATACTCCCGTAATTTTCTTAAATTTTTAATTTTTTTTACTAAATTAAAGATTATTTTTTTACAAATTCAGTCATGTGTAATAAAGTTATATTACGACATATCATTTTCGAGAATTATTTATTAATGCTTCCGTATACACTATCCATGCTCATACATGTATGTAATTGTCGTTGGAACAATAAGATATATGAAAAGATGTCTTAAGTAAAATTTGTATAGCTTTTATACGTGTGTGTTTTGTAAATATATATTTTTAAGATATATTATTATTTCTTTGACATTTAATTTCTTCCATGAATAAAAATTAAAAACAATTTTATTCCAAATCCATTCTTTTAATAAAATTATTGTATAAGATTGTATCTTTAAAAAATAAATTTTAAAAAATGTTTTGCATTTAAAATTACATTGAATTGTTTGAAAATCTCATGTCTGAAAAATTCATCACATGTAAAAAACTATACAAATTTTACTTAAAATATCTTTTGATATATCTTATTGTTTCGACTGGAACATCTGAAGATCTATTTGTGGCTCCGGAAGCAGAAAAAAGAAATTATATTACAAATAATTATATTACAAATAAATTAAGTATATAAAAGAATGAAAATAGGATTAAAGTATACAAAGTGAATAAAGTGTACAAACGCATATGTACGTAAAAATAAAAATTTATTATTAATAACATTATATAGTTACATTTTTTCATAAGAAATTGTTTTGAAAGTTCATTCTCCTTGAATTGTTTTCTTTTTGTTAACTGTTCCATCGTTTTTATTTGTTCCTTCTGCAACCAATTTTTTTCTTACATTATAAATTTCCTTTAAATCTCGCCTTTTTGGCCACTTTTTAATGGAGCACAACGTCCAGAAACTGAATCTGACATTTCTATTGAACTCGGTCTATCGTTTAAATATTCATTTTCTAACGTGCAATTAGAATTACTATTAATGACATTGATATCTAATTCTACAAATGAACCAGCAACAATCGAATTAGACAATGGCAAAGATCTTGCATTTGTGGACACGGAGTAGGAATGCAATTCATTGAGAGGCTACGTGGAGAATGTGTGGATTAACTGAAATTTGTTGAAATGTTGCTTAGACACAGTTGTAAATGCCTAGTCTGTGATTTGACTGAACAAGGATATTGTTGAATCGAAAGTTTATGAAAGTTTATGAAAGTTTATGAAAAAAATTTCCGCTCAATAGGATGACGTCCGTTCCTGCAATATGTTGAGAGAGCGGAAAGTGTGCTATTCAGTGGAGTAATTTCGTAGTGTTCTTTTCTGCTGATTGCGCCCATCGATAATAAGTGATTAGATAATAAGTGGGCGGTAATTTATGATATAAGTTTATGTATACATTCAAGATAAATATAACAAATGGACAATATAAGAATATTCACGTAGCAGTTTTACGTTCAGTGTAGTTGCAGTACTTTTGTCATAATCATATGTTTGTACAATTTGTTACATTTTTTTTATATTACGATTCAAAGCTTAATCTTTAATCACCATAACCAAGTTTAATCTTTAGAAATGATTATCAATCCGCATAATGTTGTTAGATTTTTATTAATATTAGATACAACTTTGCTTCCGCCGTTTGCCTATAGATGGCTTTAACGGTAAATGGTGGTCGAAATAAATAGATCATAGACGTCATACAATAAACTTGGGCATTTGTCAACATAACCCCATAGAAAACCCCATTAGTCGATTTGTGTCTGCATCATAAAGTTATTCTCGATTGAAAATGTCAGTTTACGAGCCAAATTCTCGTCATTTGCGAGAGGTTTTAATTTTTTGCTTCAATATGAAGAAATCTGCGGCTGAGGCTCATCGAATGCTCTCAAATACTTATGGTGAGGCCGCTATTAGTGAAAGAACGTGTCGTGAGTAGTTTCAACGCTTCAAGAACGGTGATTTTGACCGGCATAGCGGTGGAAGAGAGAAGGTTTTCGAAGATGCAGAATTGGAGGCATTAGCAAGACGCATGTCAAAATCAAGAACAATTGGCATGATCATTGGGAGTGACTCAACAAACCATTTCAAAACGCCTCAAAGCCATGGGAATGATTCAGAAGCAAGCAAATTGAGTGCCGTACGAATTGAAGCCGAGAAATGTTGAACGGCGTTTGTTTGCTTGTGAACAGCTGCTTGAAAGGCAAAGACAGAAGGGATTTCTGCATCGCATTGTGACTGGGGACGAAAAATGGGTTCATTACGATAATCCCGAGCGCAGAAAATCATGGGGAGTTCCCGGCCATGCTTCCACGTCGACGGCCAAACCGAATATTCACGGCTCCAAGGTCATGCTCTGTATTTGGTGGGATCAACTCGGCGTAGTGTATTATGAACTGTTAAAACCGACTGAAACAATCACAGGCGATCGGTATCAAACGCAATTGATGCGTTTTAAAGACAAACGGCCACAATACAATGAGAGACACGATAAAGTGATTTTGCAGCATGACAATGCTCGACCCCATGTTGCAAAAGTGGTCAAGACATACTTGGAAACGTTGAAATGGAAGTCCTACCCCACCCGCCGTATTTTCCAGACGTTTCTCCCTCTGACTATCACTTGTTTCGATCAATGGCACGGCCTGGCTGACCAGCACTTCCGGTTTTATGAAGAAGTAAAAAATTGGATCGATTCGTGGATAGCCTCAAAAGATGACCAGTTTTTTCGACGCGGGATTCGTACGCTACCCGAAAGATGGGAGAAAGTAGTGGCCAGCGATGGACAATACTTTGAATCATAAATGTATAACCAGTTTTTTACAATAAAGCCTCGAATTTCGGAAAAAAAATGGCGGAAGCAAAGTTGTACACCTAATATCTCGATTATCAAGAATCTTATAAACTACTAATTCAGAAATAATTGAAGATGAAGAAGCATGGAGTGAAGGTAATTTAAATCTTCAATGTTCAAATGATGACGCAGACTTTGACAGTTCTTGTAAAAGACGAGCTGTTGAGTATTGGCGGAATTGAGACATTAATGAAAAAAATAAAAACAAGAGGAATCATTTGCTATAATTAGTGCAAAATAAAAGAAGAGTTCATCTGAATCAATTAAGACGATGGGAAGGACAATTACATTCAGAAATCGTATAGAAAAATCATCTTACATCTTCAAATTTATATATGATAAATTTACTGCAGCTGTTGAATCAGGATTCATAGTTCATGAAATCGATTTTCAAAGATAGACTTTACAAACCCAAAATGAAATAGGAAATTTAAATTCTATATTTAAAGCATCTCACAGTTGGGTATCAACATTCAAAAAATTCCAGCGAATTGTTTCGAAAAAAACGAAATTTATAACTAGAAGAACAATAGAAAATTCCGTTAAGTTGTAAAATACAGTTAATGATTTTCTGAGAACAGTGAAATCACTTATCGAACAGTTAGGATATGAAAATGTTTTTAATACTGTTCAAAGTGATTTTCAATTGGAAATTCATTTTAGGTCATTGTCTAATGAAGGAGTAAAGAAAATAGAATGTGTTATGCAATCTATATTATCAACAATATACTCATCCACCATACAACCAATAATATGTGTAATGAAAATTTGCTGTCACCTTTATTTATATATATTGAAAGGAACTGGTATATTTGGACCAAGAGTACAAGAAATCTTATTTACACAATAAATGTTATTATAAAAACTTCTATCTGAAAAATGACTATCTGGAAAATGACTTCAGATAATTAAATAAAAATAAATTTCTTTTTACAATACATTTTCAGATACTGTTTTACTATTAAAAAGTAAATATAAATTTGCATAAACGGAATAATATAATGAAATTATAAGTCTCATTTCTGTGATATATTTTATATTTTATTTAAGAATTTCATAACAGTCATAAAATAGCAATATAATAATAATAATAATATTAATTTAACAATTATATTTCTTATAGACATTTTAAAATATAATTAGAAAAAGCTTATTTTCCAAATTCTAATAGTATTTTTCTTATCGATTTATGGACATTGTTCTGATATTATTTCAGATTTAACACTTGCAGGAAAACATTGTTACTACTATGATTATACTGAAAGGCACTACAGAATATCATTAGATGTTTACGGATTTAGAATTTGGAAAAATTTTGCTAAAAGATTTTCAGATACTATTGTATTTTATTATTAGAAAGTAATATAAATTTACATTATTGAACGAAATAATATAATAAAATTATAATCTCCGATACATAATTAATTTTCATCCTCGCAATATCACAACTTATTTAAATATTTATTTAAATATTCGTGGTTTAAAAGTGGTTATACAAACGAAAGACCAGAAGAATTTGAAAGTCAGTAAAATTTATCGAAAAAAATAGTTTTGAGAAAAGTTTAACAATATGTGATATCAGTAATATAGCTGTAGTAAAATGTTTTCTCTCTCTCTCTATCTCTCTTTCTCTTTCTCTCATAATGCAAGAAGTCATTATGCTTGAAATTTTTTCATCGAGTATTATTATTGTAATGAGTATAATGAGTAAACGATACAAAATATAAATTTATTCGGAATACAAGTTAGTTCGGTTCCGTTTTTTGTGTATTTATTTAAAAACAAAATTAATGAACAGATCAATTAAAGTATTGTCCATCGCTGCCTACTATTACTTTTTCCCATCTCTCAGGCAATTTTCGAATTCCATCTCGAAAAAATGACTCGTCTTTGGAGGCGATCCAATTTTGGAGCCAATTTTCGATTTCTGCGAAAGAAGTAAACTGG
>NW_012130106.1:774520-780644 GCF_000143395.1 Atta cephalotes | reverse complement strand
TTTTTGTGTATTTATTTAAAACAAAATTAATGAACAGATCAATTAAAGTATTGTCCATCGCTGCCTACTATTACTTTTTCCCATCTCTCAGGCAATTTTCGAATTCCATCTCGAAAAAATGACTCGTCTTTGGAGGCGATCCAATTTTGGAGCCAATTTTCGATTTCTGCGAAAGAAGTAAACTGGTGACTTGCTGCATCCTTTGGAACAATCAGCAATCAGAAGGAGCAATGTCCGAAGAATACGGCGGATGTAGTAAAACATCCCATTTGAGCGATTCTAAATATTTTTTTACGACTTTAGCGACATGAGGCCGAGCGTTGTCATGAAGAAGAATAACTTTATCATGTTTTTGCTCGTATTCCGGCCGTTTTTCTCGCACGGCTCAAACGAATCAATTGTAGCCGATACTGATCGCCCATAATGGAATCGCCAGGTTTCAGCAGCTCATAGTAAACAAGATCCTTTTAGTCCCACCAGATACAGAGCATGATCTTCGAACCTAACCATGAATGTTCGGCCGTGCTGTTGATGTTGAGGTCGATGGCAACGATTGACCAGGCTTAGCTTAGTATTTTTTCTTCTTGAGATTGTCGTAGAATATCCATTTCTCATCTCCAGTCACAATTCGATGCAAAAAACCTTTTGTCTTTGAATCAGCTGTTCGCAAGTGAAAAATCGCCTTTCAACATCTCTCGGTTTCAGTTCATAAGGCACCTAATTTCCTTGTTTTTGAATCATTCCCATGGCTCTCAATCGTACAGAAATGGCTTGTTGAGTTACTCCCAATGATTCTGCAAGATTCTCCTCTTGCGTTTGACTCTGATCTTCTTCGAGTAATGCCTCTAATTCTTTGTCTTTGAATTTTTTTGGCTGTCCAGAGCGAGGCTTGTCTTCAACGCTGAAATCTCCATCCTTGAAACGTCGCAACCATTCCCTGTATCAGTTGGAGCAGTGTCACCATAAACTTCGACAAGCGTTCGATGGGCTTCAGCCGCACTTTTCTTCCAATTAAAGCAGAAAATCAAAACCTCCCACAAATGCTGCTTGGTTAATACAAAATTCGACATTTCAAACACAGTAAAAATCAAGGTTTTTGTATGAAACTCAAAGCGATATAATGAATATTATTAGCAGTGTTTAACCTCTCTGAAACCGCCAAAATCAGCTGTCACTATGAACCATTCACAACAGCTGGAGCCATCTTTACGGAAATGGACCGAACTTGTACTCCCAATGTCATATATAAACATTTAGAAATTATTTCATTATTAAGTGTAATATATATAAGTGTAATATATAATATATGTTTTGTAATTATTACGTTAAACGAGTAAAAAAAATATTAAAGCATAAAACTGAAAATAACTTTAAGAGAATAATTTTGAGATATAAGAAAATATTATAATGTACAGAGATGAATAAAAAAATTTTATTCACTTCAAGGAGAAATAGTAAAAATTATTATAACGCTTAACATTATTTATAATTTGTAATGTTATAAATATCATGTATTTTCTTATTCCTTGATTTATGTATTTTATAATTTCGACGACAATTACTTACGCATATGAGTACGAATAGCGTATATACGGAAGCGTTAATAATTAATTCTCGAAAATGGTATATCGTAATGTAACTTTATTACACATGATTTGGCACATTGGATTTTATAAAAAAAATAATCTTTAATAATAATTTAAAAATAATAATTTTGATTAAAAAAAAATTTAAGAAAATTTACAAGTGATGATATTTTGTTAAACAAAAAAATAAAAAAATTTGTTTTTCTTCTAATTTTATTTGTTTTTCTTCTAATTTTAAAATACTCTTAAAACCGTACAACTTTTATTTAAAAAAATTTTTTCTTTCTTTTATACTTCCGACGATATTCGGCTCGATAGAAAAATACCGTTTATTTTCAAAGGGGTGTTTCAGTCCTTAAACATGAATTAATGCACGTATAAAAAATTGTGTGTCGCTTAAATTTTCGTATTGTTTTACAATATATATCATGGAGAATCCAAATCCAACTAAATTGGTTCCAAACAGTTGTAAAACTTCCCTTGTGAGTCAATGAAATTTTTTTAACTGCTTACTATTGTACATCAATAAGTATATTCATATTATTAAAATTCGAATACTACCTTGATCACAAAATTCCCGGAATTCATTCAGAAAATTCAAAATATAAGTTTTATTCATCAAAAGTGATATTCCCCTTCAAAGTACTCCCCATCGACTGCAACGCACTTTTCCAGCGCTTGATCCAGCTCTCGAAACATTTCTGGAACTCTATTGTCAGTATAGCCATCAGAGCCATCTTTGATTTTTCCATTACTTCCTTTCGGCTGTTAAAATGCGTTCCCGGTAATAGTTTTTTGACTCGATCGAAAAAAATCGCAGAGAGCCATATCAGGTGAATCGATGGCTGTTTGATGGCTATTTGTTTCGTTCTTGGTCAAAAATTCACGGATAATGATGGCACTGTGCGTTATCATGGTGCAAAATCCACGAGTTTGCCCACAAATCCTTTCTTTTTTGGCGAACTGCTTCACGCAAACGTCTCATATCGCTCAAATAATACTCCTTATTAACTGTCTGACCTTCTAGCAAAAATTCGTGATGTACAATACCGTTGTAATGAATGAAAACCATGAGCATCGCTTTCTTTTTCGATTGAAAATGACGTGGATTTTTTGGTTTTGGCTCATTTGAAGCTTTCCATTGCTCGCCTGGATTGCGTGTCGTAACTCATAAACCCACGTCTTGTCTCCAGTAATGATGCGTTTGATGAATGTTGGGTCGGATTCAGCCTTGAAAATCATGTCTTTGGCGATAACAACGCGATCCCTTTTTTGCATGAAATTCTTCAGGACCAATTTTGCAGCAACACGGCGCAAACCCAAACCATTAACTACAATGTCCTGAATGGATTCATAAACAATGTTTAAGTCTTCTGCCAGCTCTCTGATAGTTAATTTGCGGTTATTGATCAATATTTCTCTCACTTTATTGATGTTTTCGTCGGTTTTCGATGTCGACTGCCACTGCATTCGTCATCCTCGACGAATTCACGACCATTTTTGAAGCGTTCATGCCACTCATAAACGCTATTTTCTTTAGAGTATCACTGCCGAAACAGTTTCCCAACATTTCCAAAGTTATCACACATTGAATCCATTTTTAACGCAAAATTTAATACAAACTCATTGTTGCAATTCAACTCCATTTTTAAAACTGTAAAAAATCGAAAATATCGTGCAGAGGTAGATGTACTCAAGACGGCATAACTTTTACAAATTCAAGCTATGGTGATAAAATTTGGTGGGAATGATAAATGTGGCAACCTAACCAAAAAAAACAGAACTCAAATCAGCTGATTCAGAGCATCACTTGGTGATAATTCCGGGAACTTTTTGATCAAGATGGTATAATGGAGTGCCTGTAATTAACTTGAAGATTCAGAAATTGATTTTAAAATGACATCTAATCTACAGTTGGCTCTGATGATGTTTCTCTTAAGTTACTGAAACTTATTGCATCTTATATTCTGCTTATTCTCGAATACATTTTTAACTATTCATTTATGCATGGAATCTTTCCTGTTCAGTGGAAGTCTGCGATGATGTGTCCAATCCCTAAAGTAAAAAATCCTACATCTATTAGGACTATATATAGGCCAATCTTGATACTCCTTGCATTGTCTAAGTCATTTGAATTGTATATAAATTTGTTTCTTTCTGGAGAAGTCCGAGTTATTATGAATCCACAGGCTGCCTACAGAAAGACTCATTCTATCCAAACTTGTCTTATTAATACACTTGATGAAGAGTGTGGACCAGCGGAGGGTCACTGTGATCTTTTTGACTTTTCGAAGGAAAGTCAAAAAGGCCTTGATAGGGTGCATGAAATTTTAATAAAGAAGCTTAGAAGTATATATCTCTCTCATTTGATGCTAACATGGGTTGCACCATATTTCACAAACAGGACACAGGTGGTCAGAGATAGGGGGAGTAACTCTATGTCTGTTCCTGCTAACGTCATGGTTGGAGTTCCGCAGGATTCTGTTTTTGGGCCTGTACTTTTCAATTTATATTTATCGGACTTCAGGAGTACTCTCAGGAATTGCAGATAATTCTACGCTGATGACTTGATCATATATCTAAATTGTGAGCTGAACAAGTTAGCAAAAACTATTGAGAGAATTGATGATGACATAGAATACATACAGAATAGTTGATTGGAACTGAAAGTCAGCTTCCATTAAATATTAGGTGTACAACTTTGCTTCCGCCGTTTTTTTTCCGAAATTCGAGGCTTTATTGTAAAAAACTGGTTATACATTTATGATTCAAACTATTGTCCATCGCTGGCCACTACTTTCTCCCATCTTTCGGATAGCGCACGAATCCCGCGTCGAAAAAACTGGTCATCTTTTGGCTATCCACGAATCGATCCAATTTTTTACTTCTTCATAAGACCGGAAATGCTGGTCATCCAGGCCGTGTGCCATTGATCGAAACAAGTGATAGTCAGAGGGAGCAACGTCTGGAGAATACGGCGGGTGGGGTAGGACTTCCCATTTCAACGTTTCCAAGTATGTCTTGACCACTTTCGCAACATGGGGTCGAGCATCGTCATGCTGCAAAATCACTTTATCGTGTCTCTCGTTGTATTGCGGCCGTTTTTCTTTCAATGCTCGGCTCAAACGCATCAATTGCGTTCAATACCGATCGCCTGTAATTGTTTCAATCGATTTTAACAGTTCATAATACACTACGCCGAGTTGGTCCCACCAAATACAGAGCATGACCTTGGATGTCAAAATCACCGTTCTTGAAGCGTTGAAACCATTCACGACACGTTCTTTCACTAATAGCGGCCTCACCATAAGTATTTGAGAGCCATTTGATGAGCCTCAGCCGCAGATTTCTTCATATTGAAGCAAAAAATTAAAACCTGCAAATGACGAGAATTTGGCTCGTAAACTGACATTTTCAATCGAGAATAGCTTTATGATGCAGACACAAATCGACTAATGTTTCTACTGGGTTATGTTGACAGATGCCCAAGTTTATTGTATGACGTCTATGATCTATTTATTTCGACCACCACTTACCGCTAAAGCCATCTATAGGAAAACGGCGGAAGCAAAGGTGTACACTATGATTGTACCTACTGAAAATCAACTTCTATTAAATAAAGCTAAAATGCATACTATCATTATGAACACATCACTACATCCGGTTTTGATGCACTGCCGAACATTATGATTACTGAGATTCCTCGATTTGTCATGGAAATTAAATATTTAGGAACTGTAATATCTAATAATTTTTCATAGGACAATGTGAGCAACGAAGATAATCATAACGAAGAAAATCAGAGTAATGCTACATTAACTTAAATTGTGCAAACATTTGATGTCAGAGTCGCTAAAGATTGTTGTTGCTCCCTCATTTGGACTATTGCTTGTGTTGCTCTTACAGATATTACAAGACATTAAGCTAGGAATAACCATATATGCTTCAAGTTTGCTTATAAGGTGAAATTGGACACCACGTCACACCTTATAGACGTGTTCGCTGGCTGAAAGTCAACGTCAAAAGGCAGTACTTTGTACTATTCTACAGTACTTACAAATATAGTACTTATAAATACTGTTGTCTTCTGTATTTAAAGATTGGACCTCTCCTCTCCAATTTCATATACCGTACTGAAGTCGAGTAGACGAACCAGAGCACCGGGCGATCTATTAGTTCTTCGGCAGTGTCGTATTGAATTTTATAAAAGATCCTTTCTACTGCGGCCAATCTGTGGAACAGCCTTCCGCAAGATGTGCGCTCTTGGAACTCAATTAATGTTTGAGATTCTATGTGCATTTGCTCTCGAAATCATCTGTATATTAGTTTCTCAATTGAATAATAACGATATATCTCTAATAACGATGTATCTCTGAGAGATTCCATTATTTAACACGTATCAGCGTTTTTTATATATATATATATATATATATATATATATATATATATACTATAGTATATATTACGTTACTTTCGTACTATAGTTGTTCTTTCTTACTTACTTAACTTAATTATTTAATTTAATTAATTATATTAAT
>NW_012130106.1:772646-774500 GCF_000143395.1 Atta cephalotes | reverse complement strand
CTACTCCTGTGTTCGTTTATTATATATATATATATATATATATATATATATATATATCACTGAGATATCTTAGCTTTTCGCATATGTGCTTTTCACTCGTAAACTATTATTTTAAGTAATATGTATATAATCATTTTTTTTAAAGTTCTTTTAATATTGAATGAACAACAAGAATAAAACGACATGGAGGTACTTGAATAATGTTTCCAAACGTAGCTTAAGAATATATAAATTACAAAGACGTGGAATATATTATTTCAAATTAATCTTTTATTTCATTATGTAATAATGGGACAATGACATACTTCTCGCTTCCATAATATGGTATCCGAAAACATTTCCTTTTTATTTTAAGTTTAAGTTAACAATCATATGTATATAGGGTCTTTCAATAGGGACGCTCGAAATTTGTTAGATTATAATAGCCATGTTATTAAAGTGACATCTGTCAAATTTGTTGTGAATTGTTTAGTAGTGTATGGCAAATCACCATGGAAAGTCATAGTGTTGAGCAACGTGTGCAAATCATAAAATTTTATTATCAAAATCAGTGCTCCGTTCGAGAAACGTTCCGCGCATTACGTGATTTTTATCCTCGCCACAACCGTCCTGCCGAGTCGACTATTCGATGTTTGATGGCCAAATGCGAGTCAACCGGTTCGATAAATAATCAGCCAACATCAGTACGTCACCGAAACGCAAGGTCTGCTGAAAACATCGCTGCTGTGCGTGAGAGTGTACGGGAAAATCCGAGGCGGTCAATTTCTCATCATTCACAAGAACTTGGCCTTTCAACTTCAACTTGGCGAATTTTGCGTCGGGACTTGGGTCTGCACTCTTATAAAATTCAACTGATCCAGGAATTTAAGGTAAACGACCATAGACAACGCCGTGTGTTCGCTGATTGGGTTCTGGAGCAATTGGAAGTTAACCTAAATTTCGCCAAACAAATTATCGTTAGCGATGAGGCCCATTTTTGGATGAATGGATACATCACAAGCAAAATGTGAACAAGCAAAATTGTCGAATTTGAGACGATACTAATCCACACGAGATACACCAGCTCCAAATGCATCTCGAGAAAGTCACTGTTTGGTGCGGATTTTGATCTGGCGGAATCATCGGTCTGTACTTCTTTCAAAACGAAGCGGGCGTTGCTATAACCGTCAACGGCGAGCGCTACAGATCGATGATAAACAACTGCTTGTGGCCTGGATGATATGGATACCGATAACAAGTGGTTCCAACAGGATGGCGCTACGTGCCACACTGCATGCCATGATGGACATTCTGCACGAGCGATTTGAGGGCATAGTTATCTCGCGCGGCGGCGATGTGAACGCCGAGATTTAACGCCTTTAGACTTCTTCGTTTGGGGCTATCTTAAATCGCAGGTCTATACGAATAAACCGCAAACAATTGCTTTCAAAGTCTACATAACAAACTCCATCCAGCCAGATTTATGCGAGAAAGCCATCGAAAATTGAACCGCCCGAATATGTGTCACCAAGCGAAACCGCGGCGGACATTTGAGCGATGTTATATTCCATACCAAATGTCATAAAATATTCTTTCAAATAAAAAAAATTGAGTGGATATCTCACACAACTTATTTTATTTACATTTAAAAATCGAGTGTCCTTATTGAAAGATCCTTTATATTTGTAATATCTTATGTATATGACAAGACAATCACATATATACACGCAAAACCCACACACACACACACACACACACACACACACACACACACACACACACACACACACACACACACACACACACTATAGTGTAGTCGTTCGTCTACTAACTTACTTACCTACGTTATAGTTAACGTATACTAGTACGTACGTA
>NW_012130106.1:763490-768091 GCF_000143395.1 Atta cephalotes | reverse complement strand
ATTAGGTGTACAACTTTGCTTCCGCCGTTTTTTTCCGAAATTCGAGGCTTTATTGTAAAAAACTAGTTATACATTTATGATTCAAAGTATTGTCCATCGCTGGCCACTACTTTCTCCCATCTTTCGGATAGCGTACGAATCCCGCGTCGAAAAAACTGGTCATCTTTTGAGGCTATCCACGAATCGATCCAATTTTTTACTTCTTCATAAGACCGGAAGTGCTGGTCAGCCAGGCCGTGTGCCATTGATCGAAACAAGTGATAGTCAGAGGGAGCAACGTCTGGAGAATACGGCGGATGGGGTAGGATTTCCCATTTCAACGTTTCCAAGTATGTCTTGACCACTTTCGCAACATGGGGTCGAGCATTGTCATGCTGCAAAATCACTTTATCGTGTCTCTCGTTGTATTGCGGCCGTTTGTCTTTCAATACTCGGCTCAAACGCATCAATTGCGTTCGATACCGATCGCCTGTGATTGCTTCAGTCGGTTTTAACAGTTCATAATACACTGCGCCGAGCTGGTCCCACCAAATACAGAGCATGATCTTGGACGTCAAAATCACCGTTCTTGAAGCGTTGAAACCACTCACGACAGTTCTTTCACTAATAGCGGCCTCACCATAAGTATTTGAGAGCATTCGATGAGCCTCAGCCGCAGATTTCTTCATATTGAAGCAAAAAATTAAAACCTCCCGCAAATGACGAGAATTTGGCTCGTAAACTGACATTTTTATTCGAGAATAACTTTATGATGCAGACACAAATCGACTAATGTTTCTATGGGGTTATGTTGACAGATGTCCAAGTTTATTATATGACGTCTATGATTTATTTATTTCGACCTCCACTTATCGCTAAAGCCATCTATAGAAAAACGGCGGAAGCAAAGTTGTACACCTTTTTCAAAGGTATATATTTTTAAAATAGATTTATTTATCGTTTTAATGCAACAATGTTCAATATACTCTAAACCATACTATACTCTAAACACTAATTCACATTTTATAATAGAATTTTTAACATAAATGTTGCGCATAGTGTTTACAGCATGACGTTTATTAACACAATTTTGTCTTAAAAATTAAAATATAAAATATTTGAATGTAAAATATTTGAATTTCTTACTAATACCGTGCGTATATTGATTTAATTTATAGTATGCATACTCGACACATTGCTCGAGCACAAAGAAGAAGAGTAGGGGAAAAACTAGGGGTAAGTGAGCACTTCTTTTTCAATTGCAGTTTTCAATAATATAATAAACGATTATGCGCTTCGCGGTTTCTTCCGTGTCGAGATCCATTTTTGGAATGCCAACGTTTTGAAATTTACAGTTTACTTCATCAAAGCGAGGAACAGCCTCTACTGAGCTGTTCCTCTGGGTCGTTCTCCTTCTTCTTTATATATTACGCTAATTGTTGGAGTGATAGAAAGAAGAGAATTGTGGGGGGGGAGGTGGGGAAATCGGTCAGTCCTTATTAACGGGAGAATAGTTTTCCATATTTTATTTATGTTCCATTATCTCTATTTAGATTGTTAGGGTGTTTTTGTATCTCTATGGCTCCTCTATAGTTTCTAGGAAAGTATAATGTAATGTTGGCTATTGGTCGTTTTGTCAAACAGTATTTGATGTTCAGTTTCGATGTTGTGTGCTGATTGCATGACATGTTTTAACCTAATATCACGGTGGTATTCTTTTATCTATAGATTGATCATTCTCTCAGTTTCTCCAATGTATACTTGCCCGCAGGAACAAGGTATTTTGTACACTCCTGCGGAGCTGAGTGGAGGTCTTTAGAATTTCTTAAGATTTGTCCTATTTATTTGGGTGATTTAAAGATAGTTCGGTTATTGTGTTTGTTTAATATTCTGCTAATTCGATTTATTATTCCTTTGACATATGGAAGAATAGATAGGATTCTCTCGTCTTATTGTCAGAGTCCGTTGTCTTCTTTGCATGTTTATTGATTGTTTTGATTATATCTTTTTTGTCGTGTCCGTTTTTCTGTAAGGCTGTTTTTAAGTGATTAAATTCTGTCTGTAGATGTTCTTCGTCAGAGATGATGAAAGTTCTATGTACAAGGGAATTGATTGCAGACTGTTTTTGTGCTGGGTGGTGATTTGGCATGTAGGTATCTATCTGTGTGGGTTGGTTTTCTGTACACTTGATGATTCTGTACACTTTCTTAGAGATAAGAACATCTAGGAAGGGGAGTTTTTCTTTTTCTCTATGTCTATGGTGAGTGGATATTTGGATATTGATTATTGAAGAAAATAAAGAATTTACGGAGTTCGACTCTGTCGTAAAATTCGTTGTTTTATGAATAAACTTCAGGAGTGGCAATGAGCTCTCCTATTTCTTCTGTCGCCAACATCTTTATGGACCATTTTGAGAAAGAGGCCCTCAGAAAAACACTCAAAAAACCAGAAATTTGGTTCCGTTATGTAGACAACACATTCGTGATATGGAGACACGGAAGCCAAATTCCATAAATTCCTTATTTTCCTCAATATTCAAATATTCACTTCACTATATAGTAGACATAGAGGAAAACAGAAAACTCCCCTTTCTAAATTCTTATCTCTAAGAAAGCTGACGGTATCTTAAACCATCAAGTGTACAGAAAACCAACATGCTACCAACATGATACCTACATGCCGAGTCACATCATTAGCACAAAAATAGTCTGCAATCAATTCACTAGTACATAGAGCTTTCATCATCTCTGACAAAGAACATTTACAGACAGACTCTCAATCATTTAACAGCCTTACAAAAAAACGGACACGACAAAAAAGACATAATCAAAACAATCAATAAACATGCAAACAAGACAACGGTCTCTGATACACAATCAGACGAAAGAATCCTATCTATTCTTCCATATGTCAAAGGAATAATAAATCGAATTAGCAGAATATTAAACAAACACAATAACCGAACTATCTTTAAATCACCCAAATAAATAGGACAAATCTTAAGAAATTCTAAAGACCTCCACTCAGCTCCGCAGGAGTGTACAAAATACCTTGTTCCTGCGGGCAAGTATACATTGGAGAAACTGAGAGAATGGTCAATCTATAGATAAAAGAATATCACCGTGATAAACATGTCACGCAATCAGCATACAACATCGAAACTGAACATCAAATACTGTTTGACAAAACGACCAATAGCCAACATTACATTATACTTTCCAGAAAGTATTAAGAAGCCATAGAGATATAAAAACATCCTAACAATCTAAATAGAGATAATGGCGCTACATCATAAATAAAATATGGAAAATTATTCTCCCGGTTAATGAGGACTGATCGATTCCTCCCTCCCCCCCCATAATTCTCTTCTTTTCTTCCGTCACTTCTACAAATAATTTAATATATAAAAGGGGAATGATCCGGAGGAACAGCTCAGTATTAGGCTGCTCCTCGCCCTGATGAAGTGACTGAACTGCAAGGTTCACGAAACGTTGGCATTCCAAGAATGGATTTGGACGAAAGAAATCCGCGAAACGCATAATCTTTATATAGAAAGGATCCGTGGAAGTCTCAAGAATATAATAAATGATTTTAGTCAAATGATTATTAGCGTTTTATAAAGTGATTATAAGACGAGATGGTAATAAAAAATTTTGGTGTTTACAACTTCATTTCATCCATATATACAAAAAATGATATGATTCGAAAAATGAAATCTCAAAAATTACTTTTGACTATCGAAACACGTTTGATTACCTAAACATAATAATGTGGCACTTAAACTAACCAAACTTCGTTAGTAAAGACACTCGAGATCTACAATATAAATTGGGAAATCAGAAGATATATTTTTGCCTCTCAAAATTCAAATGCTTACCCTTG
Source organism: Atta cephalotes (assembly GCF_000143395.1). Lineage (NCBI taxonomy): Eukaryota > Metazoa > Arthropoda > Insecta > Hymenoptera > Formicidae > Atta > Atta cephalotes. The sequence continues at coordinate 764,230 of NW_012130106.1, read as the reverse complement.
GTGCCTACTTAACCCAGTTTCGCCTACGGTTATTTGTTTCATATACAAACACAATACAATTTTATGTTATTCGTATCATATACTTTAACAATTTACAATAACAATTTACAATCTTACAATAACAATTTTATGTTATTCGTATCATATACTTTAATAAGTTTTACATTCAAATCTTGAATCGATGGGATAGTTGGCTGCATTAATCACTCAATATTTGCACGTCGATGAACGCCTTTTATGCAGCATGAGATAGGATTATGCGGTTGCCTTGATTATCACTGATCGCAATTTCTACATGAGACGTAGATCCCACGACGATGTCCAGAAACTTATACTGTCAATGTCAATGCATATCTCCTCGTCAGTGTATGAGATACGTAGTGAAGTTTCGAAGATGTATAAGAAAGATGTATGAGAAAGTATACTGTAGAAAAAAAATAAACACATAAATAGATCTTAGAAAAGCACATATATATAAAACACATATATATAAAATGTAAAGAAGAATTTTATAAAAACTGAATAAATTTATTGTCTCTTTCGCACATCTCATCCTGTCTCGAATTGATTTTATAGCGTGAGATGTTTTTATAATTGTAGTATACTACTCCGACACACACACACACACACACACACACACACACACACACACACACGCGCGCGCGCGCGCGCGCGCACGCACGCACGCACGCACGCACGCACGCACGCACGCACACACGCACGCACGCACACATACACAA
>NW_012130106.1:758588-763157 GCF_000143395.1 Atta cephalotes | reverse complement strand
TATATATATATATATATATATATATATACACACACACACACACACACACACACACACACACATTATTAATTTAGACTTTTTTATTTTTTTCATTTCTTCGTTTTACATGTTTCTTATAATGTTTACTTTTATTACAGAAAGTACACTGTTCAAAAAAATTATGGAAAAAATATAGAAAAAAAATATATATATTTATACAATTATATGAAATAAACAATAAGAATATTATTTCAGACCATAAATGTGAGAAATTCAGTCGCTAAACTAGAAGCCTATACTAGTCGATCTTTAATGCTTTACATAATTCAATGTGAATTATATACAGTGACTGCAAAAAAATATTCGTACAGAGAAAATATTTTTTTAAAAAAAACTATATTTTTAAAAAGTAAATATTATATCCAAGCGAGAAACGAGTTATCGAATTGATGTCGAATCAATACGATGATTTCAACATTAATTTGACATCGATTCGAATAATTAACGAACATTTAATTAATGATTATTTCTTGCTGGATAATTAATATAAAGAATAAAATAGACTATGTTTCTTAAAATTATATATATCAAAAAAATGTGTATTAATTATAAAAAAAATATATCTGAAAAATAAACGAAAATAAAAAATTCTATTGTTTGAATGCTCAAAAAATATTCGTACAGTCGAAATATTATTCGTTAAAATATTACACTGAAAAACTAACTCGCATATTTATTATTATTATACTATTAAAGATAAGTAAAATTCCACGTTGAATACACCATTCAAAAAATATAAATGGAAAAAAAATTAAAAAAAAATTGGAAACATAAATGAAAGAGATCTCTAATACATTAGTCGGTCAGTGAATAATTAGTAACAGTTATTGCAGAAAAAAAAATGTTTGTGAAGATACTTTAAACGTTAAACGAGAGTTGTAAGTTTCCGTTACTTTGTGTAAAATGGATAATCAATATTGTTTGTAGATGATGCATTTGATTCACTGTACAAAGAACTTGAATTTTGAAACGTGCTCTCTTATTCGCAATAATACAAGGTGTACTAAAGACATGAGAATATCAATGTGTGTGTTTCGAATTTTGACGATTACATAAATTCAAATCTTCATACATGTCATACATTGTACGATTCACGGTGTTACTGATGAAATATACTTACAGCAAAGCTCATTTACATTGACGTTCAATTGTGCTGTATTACTTCAACGATATAAAATATAATTATGATTATGATAAAATATAATTATGATTTATATTAAAATAAAATCGCACATATGGAGACAAAATTGAAATAACTCTCGATGCAAAAATAATAATTTCCAATAATAATTTGGATATATTGGTGAAAAATATAAAATGGGGAGCAATAATTAAAGAGACTTACTGATGACATTACTGATTTAGTCGGTTTGCTACATACATTGAGAATTTAGTGGAATGCGAAAAATTTTTTTTGAAAATTCGTTCAATTAATCAATTATGCCATGTCTCGATCAGATGGATGTAATTGTAGAAATTTAAAGCACTGATTTGTAGTTAGGAGAAAATAATACTCTATTTATTCTTCTAAAGGGCAATATTACAGACATGTTTAGACTTACATACAAGACTGAATCCTATTATTTCAAACCTTATAGGTGTTGAGTATCGCCGACTGAAGAGACTGATCGCTGATTATTGGATGATATTATAAAATCGGGCAAAAACCTCTGAAGATTTACTTCATCTTGTAGATTTCTTCTATATTAATATATTAACTCCAGCTGACAGCAAATGAAGTTGAGGCATGTCGCGTAGAGTGAGTCGAAAATATTGAGGCATCAACTCCGGCTGTTCCTAGTTCTGCCTTAATTCTATGGCCATCTGTGCGGATACAGAGTTATACGGAGGACGAAAGGCAATAAATAATAATTGACGTCCTTGGAACGTAACTCCTTAGTGAACTCCAAATAGAACTTTGTTAATGAGTAAATACGAAGAGTTGGTTGATCTGCAAACGGTTTGAATACTAGGAGTGACTGTGATTTCCTAATTTTGGAAGTTTTCAGCTTAGCAGGAATTCTAGTAATTAAAGAATCTGCAAACACAATATTAGAGATATTTATCGCTGCCAAAATCTACAATGTTGTGCCGTTGTGAGCGCTAGGACAATCATTAATTTTCTGGATACTAATTCTAGTGAAAGACTCTCATAGGGATATCTCATAGCTAAGTAGATGTGATGATCAGAGACGGATCTCGAATGAATTTGTAACGTGAATTCTGAGGCTTCAACGCTGCTCCTTTGAAAAACCTCTTTATTAGGGAATGAGAACCAATCTCGTCCGAAGATATTAAAGAGATAGCCGCACGATATGTATTCAAAGAAGAGTAGGAATTAACGTTATTAATGAAGAAGGTAAAGTAATCCAGCACTAATGATTTAGATAGTGAAAACAAATTAATTTATTTTTCTTTGCAAAATTCACCATACTGAGCGATTGTAGTATCTGAAAGAGATATCAAACGTCGCATTTAACGCTGAAGGCTAAAAACGCTTGATGGATAATCTGGCAGTCACCAGAAAAATCCTTTTTCATGCTGGATGAGTCTCTCTGAAAAGAGATGATAACATATTAATTTCAGGTTCAAACTGAATCGGCTGATTACTTACAAGATAGTTAAATAGGAAACCATAATTGTGCCGGTCACCAGGGAACAATTAAAACCCCTTCTGCTCTGTCGGTGATGATCTTTCGACAAATTCTTAGTACCAATATGAACGGAGAGAATGCATAGAAGTAAAGTTTACTCCAACTTAACAAAAACACTACTGCGTAAGCTAAAAGATCTAGGAACCAGGAAACAAAGCAAGGACACTTCGTGTTAGTTAAATGTATACAGATCTATATCAAAAGGATCGAAAAAAGTTTCAATTTTGATAAAGTAATTCTGGCTTAAAAATCCATTCCGTTTTTTTTGAAATCATGCGAGATTCTGTATCCTTCTGATGCCTTGATATTCTGAGTGAAAAGAATGTACGAGGCATAAACAAATAAATTTCGCTCTGTGCATCAATATTCCATATTTCTTGAGCAAGACCCAATAAAATCGGAAACTTCACCGAATCCATACGGTTGACATTGATCTTGATCAAAAAGTTCCCAGAATTCATTCAGAAAATTCAAAATACAAGTTTTATTTATCAAAAGTGATATTGTCCCCTTCAAAGTACTCCCCATCGACTGCAACGCACTTATGCCAGTGCTTGATCCAGCTCTCGAAACATTTTTGGAACTCTATTGTCGGTACAGCCATCAGAGCCATCTTCGATTTTTCCATTACCTCCTTTCGGCTGTTAAAACCTGTTCCCCGTAATGGTTTTTTCATACCACTCATAAATGGCTGTTTTTTTTTAGAGTATCACTGCCGAAACAGTTTCCCAACATTTCCAAGATTTTTACACCATTGAATCCATTTTTAACGCAAAATTTAATACAAACTCGTTGTTGCAAATTCAACTCCATTTTTAAAACTGCAAAAAATCGAAAATACGTGCAGAGGTAGATGTACTCAAGACAGCGTAACTTTTACAAATGTCAAGCTATGGTGATAAAATTTGGTGGAAATCAATGATAAATGTGGCAACCTAACCAAAAAAACAGAACTCAAATCAGCTGACTCAGAGCATCACTTGGTGGTAATTCCGGGAACTTTTTGATCAAAGTGATAAGTAGTAAAGCAAAGGGGATTCTAAGCCAGGGGGGTCCAAGGAGGGATGAGGAGGATGACGTCACAGGGCGAAGGGGATGATGTTACAAGGGAAGAGGGTGACATTACAGGGTGAGGGGGACGACGTCGCGGGGAAGAGAATGACGTCACATGGGAGCTGACATCGAGGGGAGAAGAATGACGTGGCAAGCTGTGCGAGGATAACATCGCGGGAAATTACGTAGCGCGAGATATGAGTAAAATTATGCATTATCGAGAATAACGTCACACGGAGTCAGTATCCGCCGTGGCCGCCTCCAGGCACAGTTCGCAACCGCCATCGCGCGCAGACCGTCGCCGCCGCCGCCGGACGCAGTCCCCATCGTGCGTTATACTTACCAGTATACTTATAGTGTATACTTATCATCTCTCTCGCTTTTATGCGTCTTTTTCTACGCAGCATTATTTTCTTCTCGAATACAGCTTCTTCTCGCACGCAAAGATATTTATATATTATATGCATGTTCTATAGTAATAATAATTTGAATTATTTTTTTTATTCTAATAAAAATTCTTCTTCTACTTAATAAGAGCACGATAGTATCGATAAACGCGTTGATGCTGTCGCACGCGATAACGCTGTCGTAGCGCGGTATAACGCGATATCGCATGAATAAGGAATGAAGGAAAGAACGCGATAGAGAAACAAGAAAAGAAAGATATATGAAAAAAATGCAAAAATTTAATATATATGTATATATTTTTTTATTAGATTTTTTTATTACTATATATACATATATATATATATATATATATATATATATATATACTACACACACACACACACACACACACTACTAATACTATATATATATATAT
>NW_012130106.1:742691-757377 GCF_000143395.1 Atta cephalotes | reverse complement strand
CTCTCTCTCTCTCTCTCTCTCTCTCTCTCTCTCTCTCTCTCTCTCTCTCTCTCTCTCTTTCTGTCTGTTTTTTCATAATTATATAATCTCTTCTAAATTTCTTCTATTCGTTCTCTCTCTCCGCTTTATCCTTCGATCTGTCCTAATATCCTTCTCTATATCCTGCATCGACGCCATTAATACGTCCAGTACCTCATTTAGTAGGCGATAACGTCAGCTATACTTTGTCTGAAAAAAAAAAAATTTTCATATTCGTTTAAAAATAATAATTTTACAAGATTAATATTATATTATCGTAAAAATAATGATTTTAAAAGAGTAATATTATATTATCTCTCTCTTCATGTTTCAAAATAAATAAATCAGACAATTATCGGGATGGGAATAAACAGAAAACTAAAAATATATAAATATAATATTCTTGAGATTTCCACGTGCTTTCTATATAAAGATAAATGACTGGATGAATCTATAAATAAAATGATATAATTAATAATATTAACCCATCAAGATGAACAAATTTTACTGATTATTTCTATCAACTTTCGGCCTCAAGGGTTTTCTAGTCTCATATAGTTTTAATGCCAATCAAGTATTGAATTAATAATTTAATATTTACGTTCTTCCCAGCAACTGATTATTGACGCAAACATCATAGTTGATCGCCAATATCCCAAGTTTATGACGATCAGCGCGGCCGCGGTCTACAGATTACGTGCATTCTCCATTAACTGGACACTCTTGTGCGCCAACAAATGCGCAGACTAGAGTATTAATATAATTTATATTAATTAATAAATTATTAATGCCATTTTTTCAGTGACTGATTGACTAACTGAACTAACAAATACTGACTAACAATTGACTGACTGACTGATCGTCTGCAGAGGCTGTGCGAGAATTTATATTAAAAATGTACGTGACAGCGTGATATCATTTTGAAAAAGAATCCTCCGACCAAGTATAGTATCACGTGCAAAAGTTTATACTTCAGTTGAAATATATCTCGTATCCAAAAGATTCCAACAAGAAGCTTCAGCATTTTATCAATTATAATTAGATCATCAGTTACAATTAGATCATCATAATCAATATATCAATTGCAAAAGTACAATGCTTCGAGTAAATGTCTCAGTCAGAACTGTACGAGAAGACATTATGCTCAAAAGATTCCATCACCTCAGAATTTTTATCTGCTGCAGCTCGCAGCGCAAGTAAACATATCGAACGGCTATCAATCTATTTCAACATTTATCTGCTATATTTATTTAAATATCTACAGGTATAAAAGTAAACATATTAATGTAAGATAATATACATTTATTTAAAAATCTTACAATTCTTTCTGACATCGTGACCACCAGTTATATCTTAAATTTTATAAAGTACAATTCTTTGCGTGTCTTCCACATCGTATAGTATTACAATCATCTAGATTACGTAGCGATTCTACATCTTTGTAATGCATTTAGAGCTTCGACAATAATCCATCGAGCATATCAGCCATTCCCGTTTTTCATGTCCCACTACGAGAGCTTCCTCTTTTATTATGGCTTCCGTAATTAGTCGCCTCGCCATGCTGTACGAGATTATCCTATCGCAATCTATGGTGATAAGCACTTAATCAGGAAGCGCAAGATTTGACGAATCTCATCAGAAAATGCCATAGCACGAGACTCGTAAAAATGTAATGTGTGAGAATGGTTCCCTTTCTCAGCACCGCTATTTCACAATAAATTTCATATTAATGACGAATCGTTGTAGATCCACAAACTTGATAGCCATGACGAGCAATTTTTCGAGACTATACCTCGCTCCGATTTCCTTTCTTTTATATATTCTGGGTACTTGCTGATGTTGTAATTACATAATCTTACGCACTACATTAGACAGTATTTGATTACATGATCGTGTATGAGACAATAGGAGGTTGTATTGGCGGGTATATTCTTCTTGCAATCAAATTTTATGTGGACGTCCACAATGGCGCTCTTGATGGATTCGTTTTATCGCCAACAATCAATGACCGCAAAAAGCGGTCCTTTTCTCGATAAACGAATGCACGACGAGTAGCGTTTCGAAGCAATCAATTCCATAATATGCGAAAACGCGCGTACATATCAAACATGATGGATCTCTTTTTGCAAAATCCAGATTTAAATCGTCGTATGGATAAAATGAATTTAAATAAAGTTCACATTACTCAAATTACAAGCGTCGAACACACTAACATCTTGTGGCATGATATTCTTTCGACCGGTCTGCAGAGCAAAGATAACGTATCGCGGCTTCTCAAACTCGCCGTTTTGAAAGCCCATGAATGCTTGATCGTAATAATGCTTATTCTGTAACAAAAGATACTCGTGCAGATCCTACGAGCAAAATGTTCAAATAACGACCGCTTTCCAATGCAGCATTGATAATTTATTGATCTCGTTTAACGCAATGTGAGACATTCGCCACTGCACTTTGAATAATTCAATCTCAGACTCCGTCGCAGAATTTCTCACCAAACAATTGTAATCGTTGCGCGATCGTATCACAATCAATTCGTGGCGTGCGTTGACAACCACGCGTTTGTAATCCTCACAAAAGCCCAACAACATATTGAGTGGCACGCAAAAATTAAAATGTCCTTCCTTCGTGTCTAGAGTTCCATTCAGCGTTCAGCGCAATCAAAGCTTTGTCGTATATCATCGACACATAGTTTTTGATGATAATTCCAACGTTTCTGTTGCGATTAATCTCCACACCATTGAGTTCATATTGAATTTCATCAAATGTGAACGCTGCGCAATTATTTCCAAGCATCGTTGATATTTAGTCGTTTTTCTTCTTCACTGTCAATCTTCCTTCGATGTAGAAAAAACTGTTGCACGGCAATAAATCCTACTGCTGTATGGATATTTGTATCTTATCGCTAAGTCCAAACATAGTTTGGCGTACGGATTGTACGTGTGAGTCTTAATCTTGACGATGCGGTCATTAAAGATTGGCTCACCGATAATATTCAACCATTTCGTATGAAGAAATCCAACTTTAAAAATGTAACGTAAAATGTTGGATGAATTTCTTTCCAGGTGTAGTCTCTCCGTTAACAGGTGTATCTCTCATCTATTTTGACTGTTCATTCAACATAAACATCTCACGTTAGCGTCATCGTATGTGCAATCTAACGGTGATCTCCTCCCCGCGAAAATCGAGTAATCGACCGTCTTGATCTATCACGCGAATCGTCAAATCCGTAATGCTCTACAACGATCGGAAGATAAATGATCTGCATAGATCTTTCCGATATCTTCTATTCGGGCGGTACAATTCTTGTATCGTATGCACGCATCTATCATTGCTGTGCGCACCCGCGGTCACGTTGCACTCGATATGAATGATGTTTACGTTGATGATATTATCGGCACGTCCGACTCGTGCCATTGTCTGCCGGCTCTTGCACGCGATTCGGTGAAAATCCCAGCAGCGAACCAATGTTGCGAGGTTTTGTAAAATTTCCGAGATGCATTTGATTTTGCTTCTCACGGTATTGTTGTTAGCGCTGTTAGCGAATCAGCGGGAACTCTTTATCCTCTTTGCCTTTCACATCATGAGAACGTAAAATTTTGCGCTTCTGGTACAGCTCTATATCACACAATTCGTACGATTCTTCAGGAATGGTAATTTCCTCGTGGTTATAATAAAACTTGTTGTTTGTCGAATTTATATTAGCTAGAATATAGTACATTCAAAGTCAGATCTTATAATCGCCGTCGCCCAAATCTACCGCCGGAAAGTGTTCATGGTAAGGATGCTACTCTTGCCAGTCAGCGTAAATGTCAGCGACATGATTGAACGAGCACTGAATTAAACAGTGCAATATTGGTCCTTAAATTGCTTATCAATCGACTGCAGAAACTATAGATAAAGTTGTTCGCAATTGTTCTGATTGTAATGCTGATAAAACGATTGTACTCGATTACGCTGTTTGCCAAATATCATTCGAGTTTGGCGGTCGAAGATTGTCGAAGACTGTCAAAGTACACGATTCTCCCTTTTTACATATGTCACCTAATGCGTATCAGGTTCCTAGGCATTATCTAGATTTATCATCACTCTCGTTCCGACATACTCCTTCGATCGATAACGTGCGCATAAAGATACCTCTAAAATAACCGTATGCGGAATGCGCATACGGTTTGCAGTTGATCGTTGGTAGTTACTCCTCTCGGCATTTTTAATGTTTTACGATATTTTTTTTTCTACGCGCGACATTTTGTTCGCGCTTGTAGGGAGCGAAATAAACATGTGACTTTCCATGACGCGATTATGCGGTGTTGCAGTTCTTTCAGCTAACGTTGTGCCATTTTGCTATCATTTACGGCCTTGACGACTCCCGCCGTCCCGCCAACCAATGATCCGAGAACGCCCAGCAGCAGTAAAACAGGCAGAACGCTGCCGCGTTTCACTGTTAGAAGAATCTTCATGCTTTTCTTCTTCTTTTTCTTCTTCTTCTTCTTCTTCTTTGTTTTTAAATCTATAAAGCCAATCTTCGTTTTGGCCTTTATAGCTTAAGCCCAAACGGCTGTGGCTGCAGCTCTCTTTTTAAGAGTCAAATCACTCGCGGTAATGCGTTTCCGCGCCTTCTCAGCGAATATATTGTCAGCCACGTGTCGTTCAGCGAGATCGTTGCTATGCGAATACGCTATATCGTGATCGCGACACGCAGCATTCAATGAATTAATATCACGATCACTTCTGACCAATCGCTTCTCCAATCGCGTTCCTGGATGCAAAATTGATATCCGGGAATATGCAGTTCGAAAGGAAATGCGTTTATCGCACGACAAGCGTCTCGACGGCATTCGCTGCAATTCTTTATCAAAAGCGCCAATATGCGTTTGATGAGTTGGCAAATTGTAATGCTTCAGGCATCGACGGTATTGCTGTATCTCAGAATCTGCTCGTATATGCTTGGATAATCTGTCTCACAACAGATCTATGCAATTTTCAAATTCTCGTAGTACAATTTTCGATATATATTCCAGCTCTTTTGAAATTAAACTGCAGATCGATACAATATGAGAAATATGTTGATTACTGAGCGATTTTGCTCTACGCGGTTTTATAAATAGACCTGTTCGCGGTATCGTTTTCAGTATTTTGTAGAAACAGGAAATATGCAATTCGTGCGTCAATCGCGGGTGATCAAAGCGATGAATCTCGACGGCAAAGCGCAAAGAGACGATAAAGAGACACGTAAACATGGCAACATGCTGTCGACCTTTATACGCGCTATCATCTGCGAACCATCAAATTGCGAGATGAACGTGCTGATAAGCTTGTTGGAAAATCCGCACGGCGTACAATTCGAGAACGTATACACGAAATATACGTATACACGAAATCACTGCAATGGCTGAAATATCGATACCTGGCAATTTGTTGGCACTGATCGAAATTGGCTATTTTACGTTCTCCACCGGCGAGACGCTTCCGAATTCCGAATTTCATCTTTGATGACGAGCAAGAACATGCGACAAGCAGAACACGATAAAAAGTATTTTGCAATGAGATGATACGCGGACGTCGATTACTTCTATCTCTGTCAGACGTACGCAAAGATACCAAAGCATCTTTATACGCGACAATGCAAATCTGTTGATCCTGTTCAAACAGAATGGTACCAATCTGAAACGCATATACAATAATGAATACCGACATGTTTTACGAGAATTTCTGCGATAATTTAAGCCATAAATGTTGGAAAAGTATGGATTTTTATTGATTGATAAGAACAATGCGCTTATCGATGGGCGATACAGAAAACAATTTAATGACTTTGCAATACCGTGATGTGATCAGTTGACATCGATACGTTGACACGAATAGCAGCAAAAATCATGAGAAGATAGCTAAGGAGATTGCGAAAATGAGCGATTTGATTCGCAAAAAATACTGATAAAATGGAGGAGGACATCGCATTGGAGAGACACTTCAAATCTATTATTGACCCGCTGAAACAGAAAACATTGTTGAATTTTCCTATAAGGATCATCATGATTGAAACATTCTTCTCAGGAGAAGATGAGGAATCAAAATCCAAAAGAAAATGATCGAGCTTTTTACGACAATCTTATACAGGCTTCCATACCTGTAAAATCAGTATTGAATCGATTGAAAACCGTACCATCCACTTTGAACTTCTGAAATAATATAACCGCACAAGTCATTGTACGACCACACTTCCTCTGTCGAAGAAATTTTCAAGGTTGCCGATGCATCGTTCGTAACATCTATTCGACATCTGCTCCAAATATCTGAGGGGCAGGAAAAGTTGCAAACTATGGTTCTTGAGAAATATCTGAAAGCGATCCTAAGCGATAAAAAAGCCGTCAACATAGATGTCGTATATAAAATTTATTTCAGCGACGAAGGAACGATGCTCAGTGACAAACGTATCATCTTGCACGAACAAAACAATGATATTATTATAGATGGGAAAAGATATGATGGAATACCGGGCCTGTACGAGTTAATCTTCATTGAGTTAATCTTCATGAAATTCCCCAATGAAAATATCTGTACGGATGATGACGTATAGAAGCATTCTACTGATGATAAACGCTCGGCGCGGTCATAACCCGAGTAATCAAATAATGGTTAGTAAGAGATATAAGTATAAGAACATAATAGTACCATTGATGTCGAGTAAAAAAATTGGAACGGGAATAAACAAAGAAGTAGATTTACCGTGACGTTGAATGATAACAAGATCGACTATATCCATTGGGACGAAATTGTGAATCGTTTATGATTGCTCGAGGCCTCACGCCAGTCACAACAACGAGATTATATCGATTATCTTCGAGCTTCGCCAAACCTTTGATTATAAATTATCCTTTTACATACATCGTTCAGTTGATATCGCAATGCCGATCAACAAGTTTGGACTTGTTGTTGTCACTTGGAGGAGAAAGCGAAGCGCACTACTCAGTGGCGTGGATTGCTCAGAAATTACACTCAGAAATTACGTGTACAATAACGCTCTTTGCATAGTCATAGCCGACTTTGACGCAAAATCGCGTAAGATTCGACGAATAGCGCTGGATGATACTGATGTAGCAAACAAACGATACGTGCAACAGAGTGTTCAAGATTTGAAAGATCGTCTGAACGAATCGAGAGGACAATTACAGCCTTACAAAATAATATACAAGTTATGCTAAACGAATTTGAAAAGATGATTCGAGAAGTGTATCGTGCGAATAATTATTCGCAATGACTGAGAAATGGCTGCTGGTTGATGAATTGCACGCTCCGGCGAGAAGAAATTTTCCGCGAAAACACGTCATAATACACGGATATGATGACTTGTGGCAGGCGGATGTGGTTGAGATGTGATTGTCCTTATATGCGATTCAACAGAGGTTATCATTACATTCTCACCGTTATCGACGTGCTGAGTAAGCACGCATGGGTCGCTTTAAATTAAAGCTAAAAGTGGAAACTATATAACGAAGGCGATCGCAAAAATAACTCGAGACAGTGAAAGATATTCAAAAAATTTGTAAACTGATAGAGGAAAGGAGTTTTACAACTCGGATGTGCAGAAACTTTTGAAGAAACGCAACATCAAACATTATTCTACGTCAGTCATCAAACGGTTCAATCGTACGTTGAAAAACGATATGTGGAAACAATTTACACACAATGAAAATTATAAATGGATCGATATCCTATCGCGTCTCATATCAAATTACATCGCACGCAAGCATCAAATTATTGATATATGATATATATCAAACTATTGACATAACCCCCGCCCACAGATTCTTAACTGCGTTTACAATCGCATAAAGATTGCCACACGATACAAAATGGGTGATTTGGTATGTGTGAGCAAATTCAAGACAGTATTTGATAAAGATTACACGCCGAATTGGACTGATGAAGGGTTTAAAATTATCAAAGTGTAGCAAAATAATCCAATGATTTATCTGTTGGAAGATTCTCGCGGGAATCTATCGCTGAAGGATTATGAATACGAATTGCACAACTTCGTTAACCCCGACGAGCATCTCGTTGAAAAGGTGTTGCGCAGAAAGGGAAACGAGATTTACGTGAAATGATTTGAATTCGCACAATTCGTGGATACAATGTGTTGTAAAATTATATTTATTATAAAAATATGAATACGTATATATTATATATATTACAAACATCATTTACATATTATACATATTATACATAGTATACATATTATACATGTTATATACAGTATATGTCTTATACATATGTCTTATACATATTATGCATATCATACATGTTATATACATATTAAACATATTATACAAATGTATTTTATTTACATTGATAATGTCCCCATGGCAGCGGGTCGGTGGAACCTGGCGCGAAATATCGCTTATCATCGTGCGGACTTAAATCGATTTTTGTTTCTGATATGGTGTACATCTCGTGCAATTTAGATCTTATGCACTATCTAAAGTCATTTCGACTATGTCATTCAAGCATGTTTGTAATCCTCGAACGTTATAGATCTCGCTACAACATTGCTCTTCGTCTTCTTCATATCCTTATTCATATTCTACAGGCAAGGCGTACATTTTCGCTTTAAGCCCTATGAATTCGGTTATGATGGTACCATTGTTCTCATCTTTCATAAGGCCAGGAACTTTTTTATTTGCGAGCGGAATCGTACGCATTGTCAACTGTGTAATCACTCGTGTCAAATCTATTTATATCACGTTTCATGATGTCATCACACATCGTCACATTCTATGTGATATATGAGGCTATCTAATCAGTATAATTTAATTAATTAATTTAATCAGTATAATTTTAGATTTTTCACGAAACACCGGTGTCATGTTCTCGTGGTAAAATTCGTACAAACACGTTTTCGATATATCGAGGATGCACATACCATATCGGTTTATTGAACTTCACTTCGAGTTTCCGCAGTTTTATCGCGACCAGATTCTCCGAAAAAACGCTACGATTGTGAAAGTTTGGTTTCGCGATCATTGCTTCCGCATTGTATCTGCCGCATTGTGTAATGAGACGTACGTCAACGCGATCGCGCACATTCTTCATGGTTTTGCCAAATATCGCATTATTCATAAGTTTGTATAAATTTTTCACAAAATCATTTTTGACCACTGTTCTAAATTTTGTGTTTAGTTAGTATTTAGTATATAATCATGGAGATTGCGTGAATTGCAGTATATGGTGAATCCTTGCGATATGAAGACCGTGACGAGTACACTGCAGGTTGCGATAATGTATGACGTAACATTGCTTATCGCAATGTTGTTAGGAGTTTATCCTCGCGCTTGCTTGATTTCTCTCACGTCGGACAGAACGATAGGTCAGTATGCGCGTCATATAGGTGTTGCGAGTATTTCAAATCCACCTAGATATAGCCTGTCGGTGAATCTAGCGCGATAGTAAAATCCAAATTATGCACGTCGTTGACCCATCGAAAATCGGCGTAAGGTAATGGTTGATTCGTTGTTCAGCCGTAAAGGTTGTTGACGTCATAGTACATCAAGTACGATGACGATTTCGATTAATCTTACGACGGTATTTGTTGTTGGCTTGCGCGTACCTGTTTGAGCACTGACTCAGACCATCGCGTATACCGCGCTCGATATACATGACTATGTCGATGTCTCTCAGCAGTTCAAATTTTACATCTGTATGCTTTAATATAATAGCCCATAGAAGCCAAATAAGTAGTAGTACGCAAAGTTGAGTCCGTAACTCGCGTTGCAATTGTCATGGAAATTTTCGAAAAAACGTCGCCAACAACAATACATCTGTTTTTAGATACAAATTCCTATATTCGCCGAGCATTTGGAGAATGGAGGATTGCTGCCACATATTGACGGCGTGCACGTAATCACTCTCAGAACTGTTGTCAGTTAATAAGCTATAGAATGACTCGCGAAGTGGCAAGCACAATTTGTTCAATTTTTCACTGCAGTCAATGTACTCGTACGGCAAAACATTCTTTCGAATCAAAAGATTAAAATTTTCTTCTGAAAAAAATTTATATATTGAAATAAATATCAATTGGAAAATTCGCAGTTATCCCGCAGATTATCATTATTGCGAAAAGATGATAATTTATTTAAACTAGAAGCGATAAATCTATATGTATGTATGAAATTACACATATTTTTTTATCAATTTTGGTACTATCAACATTTAGTGAAAGATATACAATATATTTTTCTTTAGTTATTGGAAGGAGATCTATGCGTTCTTTGTATGCGATGGCAATTTCCTTGATAATAAAATCATCGTAGAATGAATAAGTTATGGAAAACTATAATACGAATCCTTATAATTTAGATTGCAATTTGAGTGCGCGAGGCCTTTGTATCGCCCGGTTAAATGACAATGATCGCGTATCCGTGTATCATCTGGTGTAAACGGTTTCTCGCACACGTGACAGTGTAAAATGTCTGTTAAATTTTTTCCAGTCGTCGCGCGTGAAATCCGCCATGGGAACATTGACCGAATTATAGACTGTACACTGTGTGCTAAATTTCTGAGTTTTCCGCGAATCACGCTATGCAGTCTTTGTCGCGGCGAAATCGATAGCCCGACAGTGAAGCTATCGTAGGAGCAGTGCACGTAATATCCGTTATTGAAGACGTTGTGATGTTGGTACGTGTGCGTAGCGGGTTGCGAATTACTATTCCATCCATTCTTTCCAATGCACACTTAAGATCGACGTAGATTATGAAAGGGACGCGCTCTTTCCGGCAATGATTGCAGAAACTCAATCACTTGTCCTCGCTCGATAGCCTTATCGAGCATCATTTAATTTTTCGCAATCCTCAGTGTGAATCTCCAGTTTTGCGTTCGAGAAGGCATCTAGAAATAATTATTATTATTGTTATTATTATTAGTATTATCATCATCATCATCATTATTATTATTATCATTATTATTGTTATTATTACACACCTATCGCAGAAAAATTTCCTGTTCTTATTTCCGGCTATTTGTGATCTCACAAGGTGAGACAGAACCTTGATCAGCGTGAAATGTTCCGCGCTATCGTCCTCCATAGTACAAGCAAGTTTACATGCTCCTCTTCCGATCAGTGAGTCATATCGGCATAATCTCTTTCATGGTGGTATAGATATTGATGGAAATTAGAGCTTCAAATTTCTTAATCTGACTCAATATCATCAGAAACTAAATATCCTCGAGATTTAATATCGATGAGTAGTGAGGATGTGATGATTTTCGATATATACAACTTTCAACGGGATGTAGAGCGACTACTGACCACGCGAAACATGCATTGTCTGTGGATTGCACGTTGATTTCTTTGCTCTCTTTAGCATAATTTCTCGCGGGAATTTGATATGACATTTCACGCGTGAAGAATTATACCTATTCGTGTTCACTGCCAAATTTAACGTACGCGACAGTGCCCATTCACTGTCATGTTCTTAAAATTCTTCTAGTGATGCTAGGATAGGCTCGCCGACGCACGTTACATATCATTCGTGCAAATCGATATAGTTCGTAGTTCCGAATAGCGATGCTACTCTTGTTCGCACGTTTGTCACCAGCCACGAATATACCGTTAAATATTGTATTTATCTTTATAGAGTCTCTGCATGACTGCACACACTCAAGTACAATTTCACTCGCGTCTTCTTGGAATCGGCGAAGTTCGATATAATTGGAATTTATTACTGCACTCGTTAGAATACTTTCGAAAGCCGTTTCGATCTCGCGCCATCGAAATCCATATCTAGCGCTTACATGCACGAATCGTCCGTGCATCGAATTCTTCAAACTTTTAAGCCGTGCGATCACTTATTGTCTATTACCGGTCGTTAATTGCAGGCGTTTAATACAGTTCTGTTCTTCCAAAGATTTTATAAATTCGTCGCAACGTTGTTCCCACGCGACGTATTCTTCTCTTGTATGAAAGGGCTTGCTCAATTAAATGAAGTTCCATGTTGTCACTTGTGCTATTAGACTGACTAATGATGCAATATGTCTAAATCGTTATTATATTAGGTGTACAACTTTGCTTCCGCCGTTCTTTTTCCGAAATTCGAGGCTTTATTGTAAAAAACTGGTTATACATTTATTCAAAGTATTGTCCATTGCTGGCCACTACTTTCTCCCATCTTTCGGATAGCGTACGAATCCCGTGTCGAAAAAACTGGTGATCTTTTGAGGCTATCCACGAATCGATCCAATTTTTTACTTCTTCATAAGACCGGAAGTGCTGGTCAGCCAGGTCGTGTGCCATTGATCGAAACAAGTAATAATCAGAGGGAGCAACGTCTGGAGAATACGGCGGGTGGGGTAGGATTTCCCATTTCAACGTTTCCAAGTATGTCTTGATCACTTTCGCAACATGGGGTCGAGCATTGTCATGCTGCAAAATCACTTTATCGTGTCTCTCGTTGTATTGCGGCCGTTTGTCTTTAAAACGCATCAATTGCGTTCGATACCGATCGCCTGTGATTGTTTCAGTCGGTTTTAACAGTTCATAATACACTACGCCGAGCTGTCCCACCAAATACAGAGCATGACCTTGGACGTCAAAATCACCGTTCTTGAAGCGTTGAAACCACTCACGACACGTTCTTTCACTAATAGCGGCCTCACCATAAGTATTTGAGAGCATTCGATGAGCCTCAGCCGCAGATTTCTTCATTTTGAAGCAAAAAATTAAAACCTCCCGCAAATGAGAATTTGGCTCGTAAATTTTCAATCGAGAATAGCTTTATGATGCAGACACAAATCAATTAATGTTTCTATGGGATTATGTTGACAGATGCCCAAGTTTATTGTATGACGTCTATGATCTATTTATTTCGATCACCACTTATCGCTAAAGCCATCTATAGGAAAACGGCGGAAGCAAAGTTGTACACCTAATAAAAATTGCGATTGGCGATTCGCAATCGCATCATCTTGCCGCACACTACATAGACTGCGTCCGTCGAAAAACGAATAGATATAAAGAGATTAATGCGGTCACCTACTCCGTCATCGTTGATGATTCAGAACCTTGTTGATTGAGATCAAAAGTCAATGTGGACAATATGAAATTATCTTTATGTGACAAGTGTATATGAAACTATTGACTACTTGTTATGCTTGAACTCGAACAATGTCTCGAGCACGTATATTTTGATTTATACCAATATACAAATAGCATAAGTGAAAAATTTAAATACTTTGTAAGTTATTTACGTCAGAACTGTATTATGAAGAAATTGGAAGCGGTGAACACTTTACGTAAGATTTATAATAATAATTCATTTACTGAATGCGAATTAATAATATACGCTTCAACTAATATTGTATGTAATGCATTGCATGAAAAATAAACGCATGCTAAAACATTATATTTAGATGTCCGCAATTATTTGTTTCCTTTCTTCCTTCCGTATTCATGCGGTACCGTGCTACGATAATGTTATCGAATATGACAGCATCAACCGTGCGATGGTATCACCGCGCTCTTATTAAGTAGAATAAAAACTTTCATTAAAATAAGAAAAATATTTCTAATTATTATTGCTATAAAACATACATACAATATATAAATATCTTTGCATGCGAGAAGTTGTGTTCGAGAAGAAAATAAAGCTGCTTTGGAAAAAGATGTCAATGCATAAGAGCGAGAAAGAGAGAGAGAGAGAAAGAGAGATATTAAGTATACACTGTAAGTATATATGGTAAGTATACATGGTATAGCGCGCGATGGGAACCACGTCTGGTGGCGGCGGCGGCTTGCGCATGATGGCGGCTGCGGACTGTGCCCGGAGGCGGCCGGAGGGGCCATGCCTGGCGAATACTGACTTCGCGTAACGTTATCCAATAGTGCGTAATTTTACGATTTACATTCAGGATTTAATCTAGTAACCTTTAAAAAGAAGAGAGTCTCGGAAGTGGAGAATCAGCAGGAGAATTCGTTCCTCTGTCTGCATACCTTTGCTCGAAAGTTCGCGACACTTAGCGATAACTCGATTCCAAGAGTTTGTCTAAACTTTCCGATTCAATAATGATGAATAATTAATTCCTTAGATAGAGCATCCGCTAGATGCTTCGTTCTATGTGACGGACACGTTGGAGTCCACCACCGCGACCTCTTTGAGGTAGGAGTGGGGGCGAAATTTAATCCTCGCTACTTACCAGATGTCTACAACAGAGGAAGGGTTATTCCGATCACACCAAGGCTATGTCGTCTTACCATCTGTATTAAAAAACAGACTCGAAATTAACATACATACCTATAGTCAGCGGATCTTCTGTCTCGCAGGTACTGCCAAAGAGTTATCGCGTTCAACATTCGGATCGAGATTTTCCTAGTTAGTATCCTCTTCTAAAGAAACAATCTCAGATTGTGTCTCGATACTAAGCCTCTGATCGCTTCGATGGATTTTCGTGGTGGAGAGAGAGAAAGAGAGAAAAAGAGACAGAGCCTTTAAACTCAATATATGACAGCATCTCGAATAGGCAAGCTATCTTTGTCTCGAGGTTCGCGAGACGATCTCTGGAAGACGATCTTTTTTTCTTCTTCGACTTATGCATTGATTTTCCCATCGCAGAAGACAGGCTCTCGTACAATTTATAATCGAACATGATATATATATATGATATATATATATATATATATATA
>NW_012130106.1:737810-741578 GCF_000143395.1 Atta cephalotes | reverse complement strand
CCCTTGAAAACGTCTCACGCCATGAAACATTAGAGACGCGAGAGACAATAAGTTTATTCAGTTTTTATAAAATTTTTCTTAAAAATAAAATTTTATGTATACTTTTCTAAGGTTTATTTGTATGTTTTCTTTCTTCTACAGTGCATTTTTACATACATCTTTCTCATACATCTTCGAAACTAAGCTACATATCTCATATATGATAATGAAGAGATATGCATTGATAGAGTATAAGTTTCTGGATATCGAGATTGTCGTGAGACTTATGTTTCATATATAAATTGCGATCAGCGGCAATCGAGACAACCGCATAATCCTGCCTCATGCTACATGGAAGACGTTTATCGAGAGACGTGCAGATATTGAGCGATTAATGCAGCCTGCTGTCCCATCATCATCTCCGATTTAAGATTTGAATGTAGAAAAATGTTAAAGTATGTGAAACGAATAATATAAAGTTGCATAGTATGTTACATGCTTGGATATGAAATCAATAGCCATGGTTTTCTTAGTTAAGCTCGAGCAATGTGTCGAGCATGCGTACTATATATAAATAAATATGTTAAACAAGGATTTTCTCTCCTTAAAATAAAAAACAAAGGAAATCTGGGCTAATGAGAGTCAGCGCGAATGGAAGTGCGCAATAAAACTTTTACAAATAAATTTGTTAATCCATACTAAGTGTTGATATTATCTTTATTTGAAATCTTGAAAAATCTTGAATGTTTCGATTTTCTTTGGAATCTTCATCGGCAATCTACTTAATCTATACTAGATTTCACGAACGGTCAAGGTGGAGTCACTTGCGGGTTACCAAAACTGTAATCCATACAATCGCCAAATCTCATCATGAAACTTTGGATAATATATTAGATGTACAACTTTGCTTCCATCGTTTTCCTATAGATGGCTTTAGCAGTAAGTGGTGATCGAAATAAATAAATCATAGACGTCATACAATAAACTTGGGCATCTGTCAACATAATCCCATAGAAACATTAGTCGATTTGTGTCTGCATCATAAAGTTATTCTCGATTGAAAATGTCAGTTCACGAGCCAAATTCTCGTCATTTACGGGAGGTTTTAATTTTTTGCTTCAATATGAAGAAATCTGTGGCTGAGGCTCATCGAATGCTCTCAAATACTTATGGTGAGGCCACTATTAGTGAAAGAACGTGTCGAGAGTGGTTTCAACGCTTCAAGAACGGTGACTTTGACGTCGAAGACCGGCATAGCGGTGTAAGAGAGAAGATTTTCGAAGATGCAGAATTGGAGGCATTAGCAAGACGCGTGTCAAAATCAAGAACAATTGGCACGATCATTGGGAATGATTTAACAAGCCATTTCAAAACGCCTCAAAGCCATGGGAATGATTCAGAAACAAGGAAATTGAGTGCCGTATGAATTGAAGCCGAGAGATGTTGAACGGCATTTGTTTGCTTGTGAACAGCTGCTTGAAAGACAAAGACGGAAGGGATTTCTGCATCGCATTGTGACTGGGGACGAAAAATGGGTTCATTACGATAATCCCAAGCGCAAAAAATCATGGGAAGTTCCCGGCCATGCTTCCACGCCGACGGCCAAACCGAATATTCACGACTCCATGTTCTGTATTTGGTGGCACCAGCTCGGCGTAGTGTATTATGAACTGTTAAAACCGACTGAAACAATCACAGGCGATTGGTATCGAACACAATTGATGCGTTTTAAAGACAAACGGCCGCAATACAACGAGAGACACGATAAAGTGATTTTGCAGCATGACAATGTTCGACTCCATATTGCGAAAGTGGTCAAGACATACTTGGAAACGTTGAAATGGAAATCCTACCCCACCCGCCGTATTCTCTAGACGTTTCTCCCTCTGACTATCACTTGTTTCGATCAATGCACGACCTGGCTGACCAGCACTTCCGGTCTTATGAAGAAGTAAAAAATTGGATCGATTCGTGGATAGCCTCAAAAGATGACCAGTTTTTTTGACACGGGATTCGTACGCTACCCGAAAGATGGGAGAAAGTAGTGGCGATGGACAATACTTCGAATCATAAATGTATAACCAGTTTTTTACAATAAAGCCTGGAATTTCGGAAAAAAAACGGCGGAAGGAAAATTGTACACCTAATATTAATATTCACAATTAATCACATTTTATGATACATGTTATGTAGATTTGTTTGAATTCCGTTCAAACCATCCGGAGTGACGAATATGTCTGACAAAACGTTTAAATTGTATTAGGTGTGAGAAAAAGTTCGTGGCGTTTTTCCTTTTACATCTAACGGGAAAAACGCCATGAACTTTTTCCCACACCTAATATAATGCGTACTATAAACTAATATAAACCAATATACGAATGGTGTTATTGAAAAATTTAAATATTTAAATATTTTGAATCATTTTTAAGACAAAATTTTATTGCTAATAAATACCATACTGCAAACACTTTGCATAAAATTTATGATATTGTAGAATTCTATTCTATTATAGAATTTGAACTAGTAATCTATGGTTTAGATATTAATGCTACATTAAATGATAAATAAATCTATATTAAAAATATTTTCCTTTGAAAAATAATCTTTTCATCATTCCTAATCTCTCCATCATTCCTTCTTCATATCTTCGTGATATTAAATTAATTAATAAAAAAGCGCATTTGGCTGATCGACATATACCATTAAAATATTATGAAAGTTACACTCATATCATCCTATTATTAAATCGCATTATAAATTTATTAAAAGTCGTAAAATAAATACATATCTTTTTAATAAAATTGCGTGCGAAAGAATACATTTCAATATGTTGTGATTATTATACACCAAAATTGTATTAATAATACACTTAAAGCATTTAAAAATTCCATGTTTATGATGAATCATGGAGTGTGAATTAATAATGTGCGCTTCAGATGAAATTGTATACACTGCGTTATATTTAAAATAAAAATATGTTAATGTTTTATGAAAAAAAGTGTATAATATGAAACTTAAATATATTACTGAATTTTTTACATTATTTTCAGTCACTTTCTTTCCTGTCTATTCAATAGTTTAGAATTATATATGAAAAGAAAGCCATTCTTCCTCAAATAAGTTAATCAAATTATTAAAATAAAAATTGAATAATAAAAAATTATAATTCCAATCTTTCTTTCTGGGTTTCCTCCACAATTTTAAAATTGTTTTTTTTCGCTCTCTTCTATGATATCATCTGCGTAATTTTGAGATCTGCACGTTTCTGATTTTCTTTATCGCAAATGGAATCGAGTCTTTCCTGTTTCCCTGCAATTAATTTATCCATAATGAAATTAACAGCTGTTCAGTAGCAGTGTTGGTTAAATTTTTTTTACCTAAATTAAATTTATGTTAACAGTCAAATTTAAATTAAGTAAAGTAAAAGTTAATTTATAATGACATTATTTGAATTAAAAGTTAGGTTAATGAAAAAAAAGTAATTGAAAAGTTAAAAATTAAATTTGTTTGGTAAATGTTTACAAGAACGGAAGTAGCTTCGATGCTCTTGATCTTAATATTTTGTATATATATAACCCTGAATAATCTCCAACAAGTTTTAGCCGTCGTCTTTCGTTAAAAAATTATTAACATAAAAAGTTTCAAAAATAATGTTTTATTTCTATTATACATATATAATATTAAATACTATTTTATATTAGGTATATAACTTTGCTTCCGCCGTTTTTTTCCAAAATTAGAGGCTTTAATGTAAAAAACTGATTATACATTTATGATTCAAAGTATTGT
>NW_012130106.1:728253-736364 GCF_000143395.1 Atta cephalotes | reverse complement strand
GCGGGTGGGGTAGGACTTCCCATTTCAACGTTTCCAAGTATGTCTTGACCACTTTCGCAACATGGGGTCGAGCATTGTCATGCTGCAAAATCACTTTATCGTGTCTCTCGTTGTATTGCGGCCGTTTGTCTTTAAAACGCATCAATTGCGTTCGATACCGATCGCCTGTGATTGTTTCAGTCGGTTTTAACAGTTCATAATACGTCGAGCTGGTCCCACCAAATACAGAGCATGACCTTGGAGCCGTGAATATTCGGTTTGGCCGTCGACGTGGAAGCATGGCCGGGAACTCCCCATGATTTTCTGCGCTTGGGATTATCGTAATGAACCCAGAACTACAATGCGATGCAGAAATCCCTTCCGTCTTTGCCTTTCAAGCAGCCGTTCACAAGCAAACAAATGCCGTTCAACATCTCTCGGCTTCAATTCATACGGCACTCAATTTCCTTGCTTCTGAATCATTCCCATGGCTTTGAGGCGTTTTAAAATGGCTTGTTGAGTCACTGCCAATAATCGTGCCAATTGTTCTTAATTTTGACACGAGTCTTGCTAATGCCTCCAATTCTGCATCTTCGAAAACCTTCTCTCTTCCACCGCTATGCCGGTCTTCGACATCAAAATCATCGTTCTTGAAGCGTTGAAACCACTCATGACACGTTCTTTCACTAATAGCGTCCTCACCATAAATATTTGAGAGCATTCGATGAGCCTCAGCCACAGATTTCTTCATATTGAAGCAAAAAATTAAAACCTCCCGCAAATGACAAGAATTTGGCTCGTAAACTGACATTTTCAATCGAGAATAACTTTATGATGCAGACAAATCGACTAATGTTTCTATGGGGTTATGTTGACAGATGCCCAAGTTTATTGTATGACGTCTATGATCTATTTGTTTCGACCACCACTTACCGCTAAAGCCATCTATAGAAAAACGGCAGAAGCAAAGTTGTACACCTAATACTTTCATTTACATTTAATGTATATAAGGGTGGTCCACTTAAATCGAACATCTTGAATATTTCGTTTATTTTTGATAATACGAAAAAATATTTCAAACGAATGTGGAACGGTGTCAAGGGGGACTTATTTTAGGCACGTTGTTTTTTTTCTAAGTGGAGGCGCTAAAAAAATATGAAGGTCATCTCCACTTTTTTAAATGGAATTATGTGATTTTTTTTTAGATAACATGATTCCTCTAATTATTTTGCATATAAAAATATTAAGGTAGAGATAACTAAAAAACTAATAGTTTACGAAATATTTTATACTTTATTCTGACAAAAAATTTATTTAACGTGATATTCAAAATGTTGCCCTTGAACTTCAATATATTTCTGAAGACAATATTTAAATGATTCTCTTACTCTTTCTGTCATTTTTGAATTTATACTTGCACATGCAACCAAAATACGCATTCTCCTGTCTAGTTAGTATATCGTTGTAAACAGTGTTCTTTAATGTTCCCCATACAAGAAAGTCCAGAGGATTTAAATTAAGAAAACATGCAGGCCAATTAATGTGTCCTCCTCTATCTATCCAGCATTCCGGAAACATTTCGTATAAAACTGAACGTGCAACGCGTGCATTATGAGGCGGACAGTCATCATCCTGATACCACATCGGTAAGCGAGTTTCTAATGGCATTTTTTCTAATAACTGTGATTGTTGGGACAAAAAATCAGCATATTTTTGACCATTTAATGTATCCTCGATAAAGAAAGAGCCAATGATTCGGTTTTGTAAAATATCTTACCATTTTGTAAAATACATTACAGCTCCATAGACGTTGACGTTCTATTTGTCGAAGCCACATTAGATTTTCAACGGATCATATTTCTTTTATTTAATTGTCCATGATTAGTAAAAATCGATTCATCAATAAATAACATCTTGTTGAAAAAGAATTTATCGACCTCCAACTGTTGCAGGGCCCATTGACAAAATTCCAACTAACATAATTATTCCCTTCAAGTTCTTGATGTAATGAAATGTGGTACAGATGAAATGAGTGGCGTTTCAGAATGTGTAAAATATTAGGTATAGTAAAAAGAAATCCATTATTTTTCCATTCAATTTCATGCAAAAATAATGGATTTTTTTTTACTACACCTAATACTTGTCTTTGAAATACTAGAATTCCTCCGTATTTGTCGAGAACTGATATGTGGATTATGTGCAACTGCAGCCAAAACAGCAACTTCTACTACTTCATTAGTTTGCTAACGAAGTCGAGTTTTTGTTTGAACAAACACTTCCAGGTTCACGAAAATTTTTAATAAGACGTTCAAAAGCGCGAGACGATAAACGCTTTTCAGGATATCTTTGACTGTATAATCTTCACGTCTGAAGAGCTTCTTCCACTTTCATCATAAATAAGAAGCATCTCTATTCTTTCCTCTTTCGTATAATCACTCATATTTCAAATCTGATATAGCGAAATCTGATCTAAGGAAATACTAAACTACGAACTGTTTATCTACATTGTACATACAATACATGTTATGGAATGTAAAATATCTCACTTTGAAATTCATAGCTTGAACATTGTTTACAACGATGTATCAACTACACAGGAAAAGATGAAAGTGCGTATTTTGGCTGCACGTATAAATTCAGAAATGATGGAAAGAGTAAGAGAATCATTTAAATACTGTCTCGAAAAATGTATTGATAATCCGAGGGCATCATTTTGAATAAATTTTTTGTCAGAATAAAGTATAAAATAAAAAATCTCGTAAACTATTGGTTTTTTGATATCTCTACTTAATACTTTTATATACAAAATAATTAGAGAAATCATTTTAAAAAAATTATCTAAAAACATTACCTAAAAAAATAATTCCATTGAAAAAAGTGGAGATGACCTTCATATTTTTTTAGCGCTTCCACTTAGAAAAAAAAGCAACTAAAATAAAAGTCCCCTTGACTCTGTTCCACTTTCATTTGAAACATTTTTTTATATAATCAGAAATAAAGGAAGTATTCAAAATGTTTCGATTTAAACGGACATTCTGTATAATAACCTAATCTTAACTCAACTGTATGCTATGTATCATGATTGGGTTAGGTTGTTATATACCATTAAACTTTCCAATATTTTTGAATATTTCTGAAAAATGTTCCAATTCGCCCTCTCCTTCCACGCGAAGCGATTCTCTTTTTTGTTTTGAAAGCAGTGATCTTGGGGAAATATATTATTCGACATGATTACATTGTTCATTTGTTTTGGTGAGTTATCGTTATTTAATACAAATTTTGATCGCGCAATCTTAGTCAGTTCTTCAAATTGTAAGTATACAATTGCAACTTCTCAATATATTAGTACAAGTGATAGTGTATATTGATTTTATTATGCATCTTCACGAGTTTTTGCACTTAACATATGATTTTGAAAGTTTGATGCAATATTTGATAAGTAAGGAAATTATTTGTAGAAGATTTCAATGTCCAAAATGTGAAAATATCCTAAGATATCCAAATGATATATGAAAATATAATTATGCATTGTAGTATAAAACTATACGAAAGAAGAACGAAAAATGTATAACTTTAAAATAAGAGTATGTTACATAGTACATAGTTTTCTAAAATTCATTGGGTATAGTAACAATTTGTCGATTTATTGCTTATTTTGTGTTAATTAAAATACTACGACAATCGTTTATATGCAGTACATTGGATATGCCCAATAAAACCGTCATTGATTGGACAAATTTTTGTAGAGAGGTAAATTAATATTTATATAAGATGTTTATATTTACGTTATGTAATATGTATTTTGGTGCTATTTTTATTTTAATAGTTACTGTGGAATTAGTTACAAAAAAAGGAAAAACAAATTGACGGACCAAGCAAAATTATAGAAATTAATGAAGTAAAAATTGAAAAAAGAAAGTTTAATAAGGGACGTATTTTGAAAGGGCAGTAGATATTTGGTTCAGAACGTAATACAAAAAATGTTTTTATTACACCTGAAAATCGAGAAAACGTTCTGAGACTTTAATACCATTAATTCGAAAGCACATTGCTGAAGAATCGATCATTCGTAGTGATTGTTGGCGTGCATGATAGTCTACAAAATGAAAACTATATTCGAAACGGTTAACCATTCCAAAAATTTTGAAGATCCTAATACAGGGGGTTCAAACACAAAATATAGAGAGGTTGTGTAGGGAATTACGTACTAATATTCTACGTTTTGGTATTCGAGAGTATCATTATGAATGTTATATTGCTGAATTTTTTTTCTAAAGACTATAATCTTATATAAAGATTATGCTTTTATATAAAGATTATGTGTTTCGCGGGTTTCCTTTGTGTGCAGATCTATTCTTGAAATGCCAACGTTTTGTGAATCTTACAGTCCATTTCATCAAAGCGAAGAGCAGCCTGATACTGAATTGTTCCTCCGGGCTATTCCTTTTATATTACGCTACTTGGAGTGATGGGGGGAAAGAAGAGAATTATGGGGGGGGGAGAAGTGGGAGAAATTAGTCAATCTTCAATAACCGGGAGAATGATTTTCCATCAAAACAAGCAGATAATATCCGTAGTAACCAATATCCTTTCCAAAGCTAAATCCCTTCCACCAAACATCACTAGACAAGAGCAAATACCTAAACACAGACACAGACATCAAGCTTCCAGCCGATAAAGGCAACATGATAGTAGTCATAACCACATCAAACTATAAGAAAAAGATGAATTGTATGCTTTGTCCTTCTCTCGAACAAAGCATACAAAAAAACTTGACAAAGATCCAACTAATATAATTGCACAGAACACCAAGATCCTGATGGAAAAAAAACAATATTCCCAGTAAAACCAAATCATTAAAATCTACAAATCCTCTCCCATCAAGACTATGCTACCAAAAGTACACAAACCGAACATCCCTCTCAGATCGATTGTCAGCGCCATACACTCTTCGACATACAATTCATCCCTCGCTTCCTAGTACAAACACTACAATCCCTCACTGGAAAATCCGAATCACACATAACTAACTCAATGGACTTTATATAAAAGATCCAAAAAATCCGACTATGTCCCAAAGATCTGTTTGTAAGTTTCGACGTAGAATCTTTTTACACAAGTTCCAATAAAAGACATATTAAACATAATAAAGGCCTCACATGAAGTCCTTTCCGATCTCATTCCACTAATAGAGCACTGCTTAAAAATCACTTACTTCTCCTATAATATAACAACCAATTTTATGAACGAACTTCAGCAGCAGCAATGGACTCTTCTATTTCTCTTGTAATCGTCAACATGGAGCATTTTAAGAAAGAGGACTTTAGAAAAACACTCAAAAAGAATCAGAAATTTGGTTTCATTATGTAGACGACACATTCGTGATATAGAGACATGGAGAGTCGAAATTCTTTATTTTCCTCAACAATCGACTTCCAAATATCCACTATAGACATAGAAGAAAACAGAAAACTCTCCTTCCTAGATGTTCTTGTCTCTAAGAAAGCTGATGGTATCTGACCATCAAGTGTATAGAAAACCAACACACACAAAATAGATACCTACATGTCGAGTCACACCACCCAGCACAAAAATAGTCTGCAATCAACTCACTTGTACATAGAGCTTTCTCTGACAAAGAACATCTACAGACAGAACTCACTTAAAACTAGCCTTACAGAAAAACGGACACAACAAAAAAGACATAATCAAAACAATCAATAAACATAAATAAATAAGACAACAATCTCTGACACATAACCAGATGAAAGGATCTTATCCATTCTCCCATCAAAGGGACAACTCATATCAAAGGAACAACAGATCGGATGACAGGATATTAAAATACAATATCCGCACTATCTTTAAACCATCCAAAATGATAGGACAAATTTTAAGAAATCCTAAAAATCAAAGATCTCCGCAAGAGTATACAAAATACCTTATTTCTGCAGGCAAGTATACATGAAGAAACCGGAAGAATAGTCAATCTACGGAAGAACACCAACGTGATCTCAGGCTAAAACACGTTATGCAATCAGCATTATCAGAACACAACATCGAAACAAAACATCAAATGCTGTTTGATAAAACGATCACAATAACCATTACATCATACTTTCCAAGAAAGTAGACATAGAGACACAAAAACATCCTAACAATCTAAATAGAGATAATGGATATAACATAAATAAAATATGGAAAACCATTCTTCCGGTTATTAAAGACTGACCAATTTCCCCCCTCACCCGCAATTCTCTCTTCTCCCTCCACTCCAATAAATAGCGTAATATAAAAGGAACGGCCTAGAGGAACAGCTCAGAAAGAATCTGACCTCGCTCTGATGAAGTGAACTAAAGGTTCAAAATGTTGGCATTCCAAGAATGAGTCTGGACACGTAGGAAACCTGCGAAACGCATAATCTTTATATAGAAAGCATTCGTGGAAGTCTCAAAAATACTATATTACTATACTTTTGATAAGTGTATTGAAGATTTTTTTGAAATTATAACCAAATTATATTTGATAGATAATTCAACACAGATATTAATGGTTCATTACTATTAAATTTTAGTTTGCAAATATTTTGCTTCGTTCAAATCATTGAGAATGTCCCATCCCATCTCTCCTTTCTGCTTGGGGGCGCACGACTCTTATGCGAAGTGACTCTTATCTTTTCTCTATCCTTGCTTGGGGGGGCGCACGACTTTTATCTGAAGTGACTTTCATTCATTTATATATAGTTATATATACAATATAGTCGAAATAAGACATTATTTTTCCTATCTTCTTTCATTAATAACTTTTTAAGGACGAGCAACTCATACGTCAAGAGCATCGGAGCTGCTTCCGTTATTGTAAACATTTACCGATAATCTTATCGAAACGCACTAATAGCCATAGATTCAATCCTTCATTTTTTTAAAAATCAATGGATGTTGCCTCGATATGAATGCCTTGTCTGGGGCCTCTCAAATTAACATCCCATGGTTTCAGAACCTTTTGAAGCGTATCCTTAGTCTTCTTGAATGAAGCAAATTTAACGGTCGCTGCTGGGAAGAACTACCGAGCTAATATTATAGATCTTGAAACATCAATGACATGATTTCGCCCTACATAAACAATCGATTTCCGGCAATATAGCATAATTATTTTCCGTAGACATAAGTGTGGAAATTGCTTCGGATCTATAACTCTATCTAGAACTCGTTGATACCGAAACATTAAACTCTGAAAGAGCATTCTCTGAACCGCACTTCTAATCTCGCTATTTGAATCCGCGAATACCGACAAATCTGTAAGTTTTATGTAAAGATAATGTGTAGCGAAACTCAGTTAGAGTATCCTTTACCGCGCTCTTAATTTCGCCAATCGAATCAGAGGATATCATTAGATTATTATCTAATAACATCAAGTACGCATTCGACAGCTCATAGAAAGCCTTCTTTCGCGGAGACCAATTTTGTTTAGATCTTTTCTCTATCGTTACTTATCGTATTACTGACTAACACTAATTTATTTATAGCAGCATTATCCTTTCTGATAGATTTCCTCAACGCGTCAAGTCTTGTCATATTTATGATAATAATCGCCATATTTATCCGATAAGTTAGATTGATTTGAAACGTTAGGAGACTATTTTGCAAGATCTCGCTTGTTTTTATTTTTGTTTTGAGATGCTTTGTTTACTGATATATCAGTTAGGATGCCGAAGCCTCGCCGTCCGATATCTTTGAACCTCGCGTGCCAGCAGAGCCAATTAGGTATTCAGATGTATGCGCAGATGTACGATTATCAGAAACGTGAATTCGTTAATCCGAGCCAAGGAAATTGATTGATTAAGATGACCACCAAAATCCACTTGAATAACTAGAACAATACTTAAAAGCCAAATAAGAAGTTCTTTGACATATTAGAGTTACAACAGAGACGCCCCACAGGGAAGAAGTGATAAAAAAATGATCGATAAATCAGAGAGTTCGTAGAAATACGTCTATCTATATTCACATCGGATCAGAGAGAAAGAGAGAGAGAGAGAGAGAAAGAGAGAGAGAGAGAGAGAGAGAGAGAGAGAGAGAGAGAGAGAGGAGGGAGGAGGAGGAGGAGGAAGAGAGAGAGAGAGAGAGAGAGTA
>NW_012130106.1:720746-722754 GCF_000143395.1 Atta cephalotes | reverse complement strand
AGGAGAGAGAGAGAGAGAGAGAGAGAGAGAGAGAGAGAGAGAGAGAGAGAGAGAGAGAGAGAGAGAGAGAGAGAGAGAGAGAGAGAGTCCTCACTCTTTCGCTTTTTTCAAACATATCCTACTGCAAATTCCCATGAGTTTTTTCAAGGATTCTTATAAAGGACTATATGATTCTGTAGAAACTTGTATAGTTAACTACAAGATTTGCGCAGCATGCATAGGTATACGTAGGTCATGCACAGGAATGCAAATAGATTAATATAACCCACAGGAATGTAGACGGATGCCTCATGAGAATTAAAAGATCTATAAAATAAGGAGAAATAAGAAGAAATAAGCTTCATGGGAACTAACAAGGCTACTATTGATTCTTGTAAAGACATCTCCTCTGTCCTAAGTACATTTACATGTTCCTATACGTCAAGTGTAGTATCCTATAAGCCTTTAGTTCCCCCCATGAGGCATCTCTTCTGCATTCCTATGAGTATCTATATCAACTTGACAGAATAATTCGTAACTCCCAAAAACTGGAAACCAGTAGTTAATAAACGAGGTATGTTTTACGTTGGGTAAAAAAAATTTCTGACTCTCATAAGGAAAATATATACTTATTATATGAGTTTTTTGAATCACTAAACACACCTTGTTTATCACGTGACCTTCAGTTTTTTGGAATTATGAAAAAATTATCTTAGATCTTCACGTGGAATTATTACACATCAGTCGGCTGTTATAGCATTTTGTGTATACACTCTATATAAGGACTATACAGAGTGTCTCAGAATGTTTGTAATTATTTTGGGACTATACAGGATATCTCAAAATATTTGAAACTATTTTTTTGTGCAGATAGAACGGATTAAACTGAACCGAAAGGTCCACTGTCATTTTGCAATTTTCGCAATTATTACCCAATGAGCAGAATGTCTAAAATTGACATGAGATAACTTTAAGATATCTTTAAGAGTTCTTTGAAAAACATCTTTAAAATATGTCAGAAAGTAAAGAACTCTGAAAAATATTTTAAAGTGATTTTACTCGCTTATTCGACACTCGCTTATTTTTTAGAGAAACTATTGAGAAAATTGATACAGAATTTTTCAATTCAGTTAGGCTACTTCATTTGTACTCGAAAATAGTCCAAAATATGAGACATTCTGTATAACATTTAAGTCCGATTGCATCAATGTGCATATCATTATTTTTCCCATGCTATAGGAATCTCTTTTCATGGACTGATACATAGGTTCTTACGTAAAACCTTGTAGAAAAATTTCCTATGTTATTCTACATGCTGCGTAAATTCTATAGGTATATACCTATACGAGTTCCTACAGAATCTTAGTCCTCTATAGGAACTCATGAAAAAATCCATGGGAATTTACAGCATAGATAGGAGCCTCCTCTCACGGAGACCCGAATTTATCATGGATACCCATGGTTAGGCAAACTCATATGAAAATTCTCTACAGGAATTTGCAGCAGGGTATACATACTCTTTATGTAGAATAGAGAAAGATATTTGAGATCCGAAATCCGAATAATGAACGGTTTAATCATTAAACTTTAACGGATATCTAAACAGATTGAAATAAATTTGGATCCGAAAGATCCGCTTTAATCAGATATTTTATCTTGGATCTACTTTTATCTCGAATGTTCGGCTAAACGGATAATCGTCAACCCTATATATTATTCATTCCCGTTCATGTGCTTGACTCTTCATATATTTTGCTCATATTTTTTTGTAATAAGAAATAACAATGGAAATACATTTAAATAACATTCTTCGTATGTATATTGGATGAATATTTTTGTCCCGCATAGTGAGAAAATTAATTTCGTTACAATGCATATATAGTAAGATCATAGCGCTATTTAAAGCTTATTTAAGGCAAAATGCAGATTGAAAATGAATTAAACACTAAACATTAAATGATACATAAGCGGCGAAGTTATGTATTTCTAACGCAATGTATATTAGTGGAAATACATACTTGCAATACTA
>NW_012130106.1:699204-718522 GCF_000143395.1 Atta cephalotes | reverse complement strand
GCATGTAAGGGAGATCGGGGAGGATAAAATATGGTAATATTTTGATTTTGAAGTGTTATTATAACGGTTAAAATATAATATTTACATGTTATCTTTAGATGTAGAATTTATTTAGCAACAAAATTTTCTTTGATTGAATTTTTTTATGTAACTAGAAAAAAGTTGTGTTGGTTTAAAGAGGAATTTTGTTACAACCGTCCCAACACATTGTGAACGATTTTAACAGTAAAGGGGAATAATTGTACCATTCCAGAGATACATAACACAACTACATAGTCATATTCTTTCTTGCAGCTGCGAATAGATAGTCCTTTAGAATTTCTTTAAATGTCAGTTTGTATAAAGACATTTCTTTTATATAATTTTTCTCTTATCTGTCTTGCGTTTTCTTGTTAACAGCATTCTACGGAGAAAAATATAAATAACATTGTACAAAATAAAATCAAGTAAGTTTGGGAACAATTGTAATAATATTACAACTTATTCTAGGCATTGATGTTTCTGTTGTTCTTTAAAGGTATTTTATAATTTAGTACATAGTATTAGTACATAGTATTTTTGAAAATAAAAATCAACTTAAATATGCAAACCATTAACGCAGATAATTATTAAAACATATTAAAATAATACATTCTGCTTTCATTATAATAAAGAAAAATTCATAAAGAAAAAAATTTTAGATTTTGTGCACGCAATAAAACTTACTTGATGAAAAAAGTAATTTCTACTCCTGCACTCGTGCATGTTCCGTGAATACCAGCAAACGTAATGGACGATTCAATCCAATTTGTCTACAGAACCTCATTTCACCATCGAGCCCCATACACACATCTATTATGAATAGTTTAAATAATATAATTACTTGTGTCCCCGATCTCTCCTACTATTGTATAATAGTACATATAATAGTGTATATAATATATAACACTGGCCTGCAAAATTTTAACTTTTTTGTATTCTGGAAAGCAGAAGTCTTTCTTATGTAATTCTGTGCACTGAATTCGAATTCGGCAGAATTAGTCTATCACGTCCGACTACCAAAGTAATTTGATTTAAATAGTCTAAAAATAGCGATATTGGCGTTTGATTTATTGCTAATAACGAAATTTTTTCCTTCCTATTTTACAGCATCTTAAAGTTCTAGTTTTCTCTTTTAAAATCAATTGTGATTTGTATCTGTATGATTTTTTTGCAATGATATCAAAATTTAAAGTTGAAAAATCTATAGGGCATTATAACATATCACTTTAGATTAATACATCATTTTTTATGATGAAATTTTATTTTATGAACATTATGAAATTTATTGAAATTAGTTAATGATCCAATGATTTCGATATGACTTTGAATCAAGTGTGAAAGATCCAGTTAAGGCAAAATCTGAAAATGATTCCAGCTAAGATAAGATCTATCACCTGGTTTTGTTAGATCCAAGAAAGAAACACATCTGCAAGTTCGTACACAACACGTATTTATGTGTGGCAAGCAGCTGACTGATTTTCTTGGTCTTATGGGTGCCTGATCTTATGGGTGCAGTGAGTGCAGTATAAGTACATACAGTATGGATACTGAACTTTTTATGTAATCTCCAATTTTTAGTGCGCATACGTCGATTTCCAATTAGGAATGTGACTACCTTCAGCAAGTTGAAATTGCAGATTAGGTCTGCAATTCCTTCCTATAAAATATAATTAATCCTTTCAATATAATTAACTCTTACAATATTGTATGAAACTCGTGATAAGGAAATCGAGCCAAACATGAGTATCACGGGTGAGAGCTGTTCGTACAAAGCTTTTTTTTTAATTTGTAAGAGAAAAGTATGGCAAAGGATTAGTATAATTAAGTTTTACTAAAAAATTAAATCAAATTTTTTTTGGAGATGCTATATTGTGTAGACTGTTATATTTGTATACGATAAAGTATTTTCGTAATAATGTATGCATGTATATGTGCATGCGTGCGCGCGTGTGTGCATATGTATGTGTGTATACGTATATTATTAAATTACAATTTTCATGTAATATATTATTTTTTTCATACATATACATATTTTTCATACATTATTCAATTACAATTTTTATATAGTATTTAATCAATTATTATTTTTAACTTATTACTGTTTAATATTATTATTATTATTAATGTAAATATTATTTTTATATAATGAGTTCGTTAACATTATATTATTATATCATTCTGATTTAAAAATATATTCGCTATAAACAATTTTCATGACATGACCAAATTATGTCTCTTTTTTTTTAGAAAAATCATTCTGTAATTTTATAAACGCCTCTCCAAATTTATAAATACTTTCCAACTCACAACATGGCGAGTCATGTGACTTGAGTTTCACTACATCAAAGGTGCTGAATGTCCATACTGTCTGTACTTATACTATCGTGCAGTTCCCTCAATACATCCATAACCAAGAGAGTCTGTCAGTTGCTTGCCATACATAAACACATGCTGTGTTGCTGTGTACGGATTTACAGATGTGTTTCTTTTTTCGCATCATTTTCAGTCGCAGAATAATCAATTGTATGTGATTGTTAGCAATTAATTCATAAATCGATTAATAAATTCCTCGTTTTGTCAGGTGAATATAATCGAACGATGTCAAAGTTGAAACATGACAAAATTTATAAAAAAAGAATCTCATCGTGGAAACGTGTGACTTCCAGTATTTTTTTTTTTTTAGCTTTACATCAACATTACGATCTATCCAACGGACATTCAGTAACAAGTTGTATATAAGTAAAAAGATTTGCTTGCTCGGTGTATATCCACTGATATATTCTAATTAGTTACATCTATATATTATATGTATTGCTTTTGTTAATGTAATAATGTAATATAATGTTACTGGATCATGTCTCTAAGTATTTTGCGTTTTAACCTACGATATATTTTACTATAGTCATAAAGATAACAAAAGCACAGGGTGGCGTTCTATTTTATCCTTATGTTTTAAAGCTTTCTAATTTCGTTTTTGACCCAGGTATTTCCAAATCGTGATATAACATTTCATTGGAGACAGATAAGGATACAACCAGGATTCATAGTATTGGACTGGAATCGCTGTATAATCTCATTAGAATTAGCCGTGATATCTCATAGTTATAATCCGTAGATCCAGATCGGTTTTATGATATATTTATAAAGAATTTTATTCTCTATATATAGATAGTTGTGATCTTTTATCCAGTAACCAGTACATTTTTCTTAACTATTGTCCTAGATGCTTACGCTGACAATGTATTTTTTCCATGCTAGGCGACTATCCAAATGCATTCCTAGGTATTTGGCTTCATTACTCTGTGAGATTTGTACATCATTAATTGAAACAGGAGGACATGATTTGCTATAGTGTAAAGATTATTTGAACCAATTTTGTCTCATTAACTTCTCCACTTTTTAAGCCACTTATTTATATTATTAAGACTGTCTTGGAGTCTTTCAGAGGCAATTGATGGATCCTTATATGTTACAAGGATTGTGATAAAAGTCGACAAAAGTGCCAAATCTTCCCATTTTAATTGGCAAATCGGTTGTATTATATATAAATACAATAATGGTCCTAGCGTACTATCCTGTGGTACACTAGCTTTAATTGGTTTTAAGTTTGTCAGTGCATTACCATATTTAACTAGAAAGTGTCTTTTGCTTAGATACGAGTCTAAGAATGCATAAAATTTAAAAATAAAAAAATTAACTTAGATAACAGACTCTCATATCAAATTTATCGAAAGCCTGAGAAACATCTAGAAATACTGCAGTGCAGTATTCCCTTTCATAGGAAAAGTATTTTTTTTACTGTTTTATGCACTTGATCTAATGTGCTATGTTTCTTGCTGAAGTCAAACTGATGATCTGGGATCAGCTGTTTCTCCATAATTATTGGCATGAGCCTTTTAAGAAATGTTTCCAGTACTTTCGATGGGATCAGCAGTAGACTAATTGATCTATATGATGATACATTCTCTGGGGTTTTGGGCCAGGTTTCTGTCATTATAACTGTGCTACTTTCCACTGTAGTGGAACATAATCAGTTCTCAGTATACTATTGAAAATTTGAGTAAGATAAGTAATTTCTATATCCAATAATTCTCTGAGAATGCGAGCTGTTATTAGATCATATCCAGCTTTATTTATATTAATGGATAGTCTTTAGTATCTCTTGTTCAATAATCTTTTTATGAAGAAGATCAGATTAGCAAATTGCGGTATCACCGCTAATTGTTCTGCTTATGCTATCATCAAATGGATTTATACTAAGATTAGGCGTGAAGACATTCGCAAGAGGCACTGCTTTCAGAATCATTCCTTGCCCAGCTATCAGGTTTATATATGGGTGGGGATAGAGATTTGGTTGCTTCAGCTTCTTAGTTGCTCTCCATAATGAATAGTCTGTTGTCATTGCAAGATTCTTTAGGTATTGCTGCACTTCTCTATTCTTAACTTTTGCTAACATATTTTTTAATTCTTTAGTGATACAGTTTAACTGCATTTTAATTTGCGGATATCTTGTTCATTGTATAATCTTCTAACCTTTCTTTTAGCAACATTTTCTCTAATATAATACATTGGGTACCTATAAGTGCTAATTGTGATTTTGGGAGTAGCTTTCCAAGCGGCTTGTGCATATTCATTAAAGTGTTGTACTGCCCATCATTATGTCCTCACTATTTTTTAAGGATACGTTTTTGTTTATCTAGCACATCCAGCCGGAATTGATGCCAGTCTGTTTTACTACTCTGAAGTAGTAAAACTCTCTATATGTGGTATCATTCTCAGTGAATTGACTATTCAGCTTTATTACAATCGGCGTGTAGTCCGAGGAGAGATCAAAGCTCGGTTTGCAAATAAACATATTTGTTTATGAGATTGTAACATTGCTTAGAGATTCCCTCAGTGATGGCAAAATCTAAGAGATCAGGAATTCTGTTTTTATTACTAGGCCAGTAAGTAGGTTGGTCGGTTGAGATAACGCTGAGATTTAGTGCAATAACTGCATGAAATAGCTCTCTACTTTTAAAACGAATAAATTTCTTAACGGCATAAACCACAATGCAAGATGTTATCTCTTTTAGGTGTGATCAGTCTCAATCCTCACTGTGTGTTTCGAAGTCTCCTCTCTCCATAAATCGTGGTCTAAACGACTCGAAGAATTACTTCTCTTTATTTGCATATCTTGAAGGGCAATAGACAGCTGATAGCATTAGACGACTAATTCAATCTTTAACAATAACAGTTATATGATATTTGGTGCTATTTTTTATTAAAATGGCAATTCCGCCATGAGCAAGATGCATCACTATCTAGATGCATCGCTTGATAACATTTATACCTAGGCATACAGAAATATTGGTAATGTGTGTTTCAGAGATCAATATTATGCATATTAATAAAAGCTTTCAATTCAAGAAAGTGTTTGGCATTGATAATTGTCATATTCCATATGACAATTTTTAATTCGTTGAATGTAACAACATTTTGACAATGATGCTAGACATTAGGTTGGACATAGAGATCACCTGTTTTATGAGCTCCTTAAGCATATCCATTAATTCATGATTATTATTATTACTATTGTATTATTACTGGTTTTATGTGTTATATTTTCCGATCATTACATTGCGTATAATTAGTATTACCACTAGCTATTTAGCATATGAAAGGTGTTCAATTGTTCTCTTTGGAATATTAATTGTAGGTGTTGGCATTTAAAGGTGTCTCTCTATTTGTTATTCTTGCTCTAAAGGCTAGATATCTGATTTTTTGCAAATGTTTATATAATCCGCAGTCCTTATAGGTTGCTAGGTGATTGCCGTTACATAGGACACACTTTATTTTTACATATCTTTCTTGGACAGTTTACTGTCAAATGATTTTCAAATGATTTATATTTGAAAATCACTTTGATGCGATGGCAGAATCTTTTAGTGTGCTTATATCTCTGGTACCTTGCGAGATCTCTTAGAACGAGGAGATTCAAAGTTTACTCGATAGTATAATAAGATTTCGATGTTGAAGATGGCCTTATTATTAGGTTCTATTTTTAATTCAATAATAAATATTGGCAGAAGTCTCTTAGTTGTTCTTTGCTTATATGCCAGATGTTGACTACCGTATGTCCCAATTCTTCAATTGCTGTTATTATGTCATCACTTCTAGTTGAGAGATGCATATGCTTTAGAATCACTCTAAATTCTATTTTGTGTGAGCTTATATGTATGAAATTCTGTTTTTTTGTCTTAAGTACAAAAAACTTACAAGAATTTTCAACAGAGTATCTACAGAAATAGTAGCCATTTTTAAAAATATCGATTTTTGACAAAATGGCGGAATTACAATCAAAAAGTTCCATTTTCGTCACAAAAAAATTGAGTAAAATCAGCTATAACTCAAAAAAATAACTTACCAAACAAATCCTATGTATTTCTTTAGAAAGTAATTTTTTTTAAATACTGTTAAAATTTGAAGTAATTTGACTAAGAACTGTTTAAGTTCTACTGTTAGTTAATTTAAAAATGCGTTTAAAATTTTGAATGTGAATATTTTTAGGTTAATTGAATTTTAGATCTTAACTTCGAAAAAAATTATATATCGCAATGAAATCACTTGCACTTCATTTTTGAGACTAAAATGTATTTTAGAAGAAAAAAAATTGCATTTTTGAAAATTTTACTAGGTATTAACAAACGATGTATATATTATTATGTTTATAAATAAGTTTGACTCTTTTTTTAGAAAAAGAAAATTGATATTTATAAAAAAACCAAAGCACATGTCTTGAAAATAATCTCTATCACTTTCGACACACTTTCGCCATCTTTCGGGCAGTTGGTGAATCCCTGCTCGGAAGAACAATGACGGTTTTTATTCAATAAATTCGGTTGGATTTTTCGATGGAATTTTCAATCTCTTCGGGTGCGTTAACGAGATGGTGCTGTAGAGAACGAAAGAGTGGAAATCTATAAAAGCCATATCTGAAAAGTAAGACGCATGATAGAGATTTACCAGTCCAAAGTACAGATTAATTCTTTGATTGCTATCGTCGAATGGGGCATTATTGTCACCAGTGTCAGCAGTGTCACCTGAATTCTCTGGTATAGGGTCGTTTTCGTTCGATTTCGTTATGTAAACTCATTAATTATTATTTATAACACTCAGACGTTTTAGTTTTCCTAGGTTTTAGCAACTCGAAGCATAGTACATACCTCATATCCTTTCATATCAAATAACAATACTTTTTTCTAGTGAATGTTCAGTTTTGCAATTGACGTTGACGATTCTTTAGGATAAATCCATGATTTTTTCTTTTATGGTTCTCGTACAGGATCCAGTTCTTATCACCAGTTATGATTTTAAACTGAAGTCCTTCTGCTTAAATCTTGGCAATAGGCAAACTGCTACGTGATAGCATTTCGCTTTGTTTTCTGAGCTGAGCACGTAAGAGTGCCCAACGATCAGTCTTCTGTATTTTTCCCAGCTTTTGTAATAGATGGAAAATCGCTTGAGTGATATCTAATTATTCAGCAAGCTCCTTTTACATTGCAAGAAAAAGATTTTCTTGCAACAGCTCTAAATTTCTCGTTTTCAACTTTTTTTGATGCTCTTGAACTATATCGATCGAAATTATCTATCTGAACTTTTGTACCACCTATTGAATGTACTTTCAAACACCGCATTTTTTCCTGAAGAGGAACAAATCATTTTTTTTTTGCTTCGAGAACATTTCTTTTTAATTGAAAAACAAACAGAATGCCTCACGTTGTCGTGCTCACTTTTAAGATTAATGAGATTATGTCGTCTAGCAAGATTTCTGTATGTAGCATTTTTTATACAAAGGTTGGTACTATGAATCCTCAAAGCAAGGGAAAAAAGATTTGAATTTATAATAAAATTATATCCTGCGTAAAAAAAACGTTGAAAAACGATAGAAATTTCTAGAAATCTAATAGAAATCTTATATCATTTTCATCAGGATCTATCATATCTATCGGACACGACATTAAAATCACGACAGACAAACAAGTTATAAATTTTTATCTTTTATATCTTATATTAAATAATTGATACTTATTGGAGATACTTATATCTTATATTAAATAATAGAATATTTATCGGAGATCACAAACTTTTCTATATTATCCTATCACTATTAAATTAGATTAATAAAAAATAAATGAAAGGTTTATACGAACCTATATAATGTGACCATAATCTCAATTGACGGCACAATTTCGTCGCGTTTTATATTGTTCGATAACCAATGATTTTCTTTCGATGTTTAAAGGTAGCTTCACACTGAATTATCGCAAATTATCTCAAACTCAAGTTGGGCGCCAGAGTGAGCGTGTATCACTCTTCGTATATTACTCTTCTAAATTTTTAACAATTATTAATTTCTCAATATTTCTTAACTGCGACGGACGATAACTGACTGTTCAGCCCCGCACGGATAGATGGGTTATTTAGAGCGGGAACAAATCGAAAAACGAGAGAGAGCATAAGAATTATTACGAATTAATAATGAAAGAATAACAAGTATATATTTCACTTTACGAAGACAATTACAATGATCTTAAGTACATAGTTTACGTTACAATGGTTCATCACGATTAAAATATGAACTCACTGTAATTGGAAATTATCGAGTCGCGTGAAATTACAGAAAGAACGTGCAGCTGTTATTACGAGAATTTTGTGAATTCGTCAATCGACAATTTACAGTAATAACCGCGATTTTCTGCTAAACGTCGTACAAAATTTTCTTTATTTTATGCAAAACACGACTTAATAGCGTAGAATACAAGATAGCGATATAACATGTAATCACACACAAAACGAGACACGGCAAGTTCGCTGTGACGAAAGGGTGGCAAGCTTTACGCGAAAACAAAATACAATAATCTGAGCGGTTTGAGCGAACGATACGTGACAATTAAAGATCAATTACTCGCGATAGCTCTCTGTACGGGCCTCAGCTTCTCGGCTCGGAGTATTTCGGTATTCTCCTTTCTTTCTGCAAAATATGATCGATTAGAAGGGCGCAAACAATAGATGCAGGCAGTAAATTTTAAAAAAGTGATACGACCTGCACATCCCCGCCATGGAGAATAATCTGAAGCTTCTCTCGAGACGATTCTCTTCGGCGGTTCTCTTCCTCGCTGGCAGTAACCAGCCAGTTGAGCTGGACACAATTAATGCACATAGCTATCGATGCTGGCTCTAATTAGTTCTAAGCAACAATTTTTCTAGAAAAATAATGCAAAAAAATAATGAAAAAAATAAAATAAAAATAAATAATTTAAGATGGCGCATGAACGTCAGAGAGTCCGCACGCATGTTTCCTCCCGCTTCCACGAGCCGGGAGGATCCACTTGGCTTATTCGCGACAAAGTAACGCACAAAAAACACGTCATAATAATTTAATCCCTATATATGTTTGAATAAAACAGATGTTATAGAAAAATGATCGTGTCCTATTGTTGGTAATATAATGTGACATTCTTCAGATCATTAAACAATTATTTCGCAGATTCAGCATACATACGCATAAAGCTGTAAATTTTATCTCTCGTTTTGTATCTCATCTTATTTAAACGAAAAAATATTTCTGGATTAAATTATATAGCCTTTTAGGAACATTATATTGTTTTTATTACACAGCTTAGATATCGTTTTTATCCGTAAATTTTAGATTACTTACCTGCTATATTTGATAAATTTTCTTATATTTGTCT
Source organism: Atta cephalotes (assembly GCF_000143395.1). Lineage (NCBI taxonomy): Eukaryota > Metazoa > Arthropoda > Insecta > Hymenoptera > Formicidae > Atta > Atta cephalotes. The sequence continues at coordinate 708,767 of NW_012130106.1, read as the reverse complement.
ATCGTTTTTGTTATATAGCTTAGATACCGTTTTGAATCTATTTTTATCTAGTCATGTTTTATTACAATTTATAATACGTTATCATGTTTCTCAATCGTAAATTTCAGATTACTCGTTTAAAGTACGCGATATATTTCCTTTATTACGTTATATCATTTTTGTCATACAACTTAAATGTCGATTTTAATTAATTATTTTAGTCGTTTTATCAAAACAGTAATATTCTATTATTAAATTAGTAATATTCTATCTTTTTTTTTATGTCGGAGGAGAAATGCTTAACGTATGCCCCGGACTTCGGGAGAGAGCCCAGGATTAGCAGCCACTAAAATCCCTCCGGGTGTCCTACTCTAGTCCTGACCGAAAGTCTCCGGAAACGCATGCAGCACACTTCCGGAGATTCCCGAATCCCGTCAGCCTCGGATTGGCTCTATCTCGCCGGGAAACTCCGGGAACTTTGCCGTTCCCGACTGTCGGATGACAAAAACCATCCAACGAGCGGAGCGGATCATCTAACATTCTGTTCCACTCCATTGATGTTAAGGGCCGAGTTGGGACTGCCAGTCTCCGACCGGCCCATCTCCCTTCTGCCGTATCAGCATGCATTATGCGAGGCGGAACTTCTTCACTCTTCCAGGAGGCTGCTAGTTTTTTGCTGGCGGACTGTTCCTTCCCTGGCGGAAGGGAGGTGAGTTAGGTTCACCTTCATCCAGTTACGTCGGATGCCGGGGTTCTTGGGACACCGGAGTTCCGGAAATTGCTGCGGCTGGGGAGGAGGCCGTCACGATCCCCGGGGGAATAACCCTCCTCTCTGCCGCGACTGAGGACAGATGCCTGCCCTCTCAATCTTCCTCTCGTTCTGTTAGACCGTCGGTTGTAGTCTGTGAGTTTGTTTCCGACGAGTCAGCCTTTTCCTCCGTTTCCTCTTCTTCCTCCTCCGACACACGCGGGAGGAACCTTGCGCTCTTCACGAAGCGTGACGTTCGTCGCGTCGGCGGCCTTCGCGACGGACACGGAGGATTTCCTCGCGAATTCCATCCAGCCTCGCCATCGTCGCCATCTCCATCCCCTGGGTCACTTCCCTTTCTCCGATAATGGAGAACGGGGGCCTCCGGTTTTCTCCCGTTGTCTTTCAACTTCCTCTTTCCACGACATCACTGTTTTGCAGAAGGAGAAGACCGCCTTCCAGGCACTCTCTCTGCCTATCATGGCCTTGACCATGGCCGACAAAGAGAGGCCTGCATCCACTTCCTGGACTAGGACTTCGCACTCCTCCACGCTGAGCAATATTCTAAAGTGTATTGTGCGGAGTCTCTGTTTCCCTTGCAATGATGACACTGCGTCGTCGGTTCCTTCCTAATACGACACAGATACTGCTCAAAGTACTCATGGCTGGTGAGCTTCAGGCGGAACGAAAGTCCCCCACTTTCCCCACGAGAAGGCAATCCTTTCCTGCCCGTCCACTCTTTAAGGCAGAGAAGGATTGCCTCTGTCATGTTGTTCTCCATGTTAATTTTTTACTGTCTGAAGACCCGCCGACGGGCTCCCTGCCGCACATGATCTACCATCTATAGATAGATCATACCTAACCATACCTTCTTATAACCGAATTGCCTTCTCCGCCAAGGCGTCGGCCATATATTCAACAGAGGGTATATCCTCGAGGTTATGGCAACCGCGTATAACACGGTCCTTTATGCCTTTGATATTCTGAGTGCCAGCCGCTCTGTATTGCGTGCAGTTCCGCTTTTATCTGGCGATTGACTAGGGCAGCCCCGCTTCATACTGGGACCCCGTAATAAGCCCCTGACAGGACCGCGCACATATACGTGCGCCTCACTCCGGCACCCGGATCACGGAGGTTAGGCACAAGACCCAAAAGCGCGTCAACCCGTTTGCCTAATTGGGGGATTGTCAAAATGGTCGACAAAGCCTCACCATCCAAGGTGAGAATTAGATACTTCAGGATAGGTCCCACCCGGACGCGGACATCGTCCAATCTGATGAAGACCCGGGGTGAATCTCCCGCCTCCCCGTTTTCTCCCAGTTTCCATCTTCTCGGGGGTCATTCTCTTTTATGAAGTCGATAATGCATGCCACTGCTATGTTGGCGTGCATCACCACATCCTTCCCCAGGTCGTTCTTGTGGCCACCACGAGTGTGTTGTCTGCATGGCAATCCGAGAGCAGAGCCCTGCGAAGGATGATGTCATAAGAGATGTTCCATAGTAGAGGCTTCAATACTGACCTCTATGGAACCTCGTTTCTCCGCTATTGAAGTTCAATTTTGGCGTGGAACTCCAGCTTCCTGTCCTGGAGATAGTCCTCTATTATAGCGACCAGGTAGGAGGGCAGGAGATAGTGATCTCTCAGCGCTCTCACCACCTGGCTTCAAGGAATGCTGTTAAAGGCGTTGGCGAGATCTAGTTCCACTTTCCCGCGGTCAACTGCTCCGAGAGGGAACGGATCTGTTTGATCGCATCAATGATTGATACTCTCTCCAGAAAGTACTGACCGCAGGACAAATTGGAACCAGTCTGAACAGGTGCTGGACAACGCGGCCGGCGATGATTCGCTCAAAACTTATCAGTATCCAACAAGCAGATCAGCCTATATGCAGAGGAACTCTACGCAGATTTGCTCTCCTTATAGAGAAGGAATCGGGCCATTTTCCAAGACTTGGGGAATGTGCCATCCTTCTGTACGAGCTGTCTTAGGTTCTGCTACGACGAAGGAGGCTAATCTCCAAACCTTGCTTCCCCATCGGAGCCCGCTACTTTGGGCTTATCTTTCAGACGAGCGAAGATCCTCTCCATTTTCTTAAGGGCCCATCTACGCACCTCGCTCTCCCGGAGGCTTCTTTCTCCCTCCTCCGTGAATGCGGAAATCAGTTTCATTCTTATCAGTTTCAATCTTATGTCGGTCTGCTCCCCGAGGTAGCCTCCACTATCCATTCTCTGACTCTGGATGCAGCCGCGGGGGTCGCCGTGTGATATCTACGATGGACTCTCCTCGCGAAGATGCTAACCCGGCCCCTGTTTAACAATACTAGATCGAGGCCCAGAGTGCAGTCGTCTTTGCGGTCAATGAACGAGGATCCCCACTCCACTGCGTGGGCGTTGAAATCCCTTCCCACTATGATCGGTTGGAACGTCTGTTGATATGCTATCCCAACAACTTCAAGGTTTTTCTCATAGTCCCCTCTTAAGACAGAGGAAGGGGGAGGGGAAGTAATGTCTCCGCAACGTCTATGGATCCTCATTCCACGATAAGAAACTTTTCCTCTGCTGAGACGAGCACCATCGGCAGGGTGTCGCGCACGTGCTGGCTGAGCATCACCACGCTACCGAGCAAGTTCTTCGCGCAGTTAGGGTGACTCTCCGGCACGTTAGGTTCGCAGCGATGGCCAGACCTCCCTCGCATTCCGCGAGGCACTGGGTGAGCATGCCCTGCGCCCCGCTGGAGTAGTTGAGCTTAGTTTGGAGGAGCGCATACGCCACTACTATTTGTCACGCTCTTCCACCAGCTCTATGAGCTCCTCAGCCACTTTTTTATGCGACTGCTGCTGCGGCGGTTGCTCATTGTTCGCCGCAGCTTCCGCAACCCTCCCAATTGTCATTGCCGGCTCCTTATTCACTGGTGCGGAGGATCTGGATTTAGGTTTTCCTCTTCTCTCTTTTGGCTTCTTTGAGGCGGAAGCCATTTCCACCGATCCTGTATCCCGCCCGTGGATTGATATTCCATCTCACCGGCACTCCGTAGACTGATGTCCAATGTCGTCGCAGCGGTAACAGTACCCGGATCGGTCCACCGTGCTTTTGCAATGCTGTTGCACATGACCCGCCTCCAAGCACACTGCAGGTCTCTCGGGGGAAACAGTGCTATCTTGCAGCTGGACCATCCCATTCTGACCCTTGAGATGGCCAGCAGCTTTCTACTCGCCACTGCTGGATACCTAGCACGAATTGAGTTCACTTGATGTCCTCCTAATCTCCTCCATTTTGAAATCTGCAGGGGAAATCTGGCCCTGGTAAGTTCCTCGGCGATCTCCTTGCAAGTGACGGAATCATCGAAATCCGATACCCGTATCTCCATCATTTGCGTATAATTCGCATGTCATCCATTGTCGCGAAGATCTCGCGCAGTTTTTTGGCGAAGAAGTGCACCTTGGCCCTGTTGTCTTGGCCAGATATAAGATTCCCATACCAGGACCCCGGTAATCGTCCTCTTAAAGGCCCTCGATATTGATCGAGTGCTTCGCTTCGGAAGGGACGCCGTCGCGGAAACATCGGGATAGTATCTCTCCGCTTCTGGCCTTGACCTCGGAGGACGTTCGTGCCCCCTCCCCTCTCCAGAACTCTGCTGCAGAATACAGTCCTCGTGACTCCTCGATCTCCTCTACGGACAGAGTCTGCATCTCACCAAAAAATCAGTGCAATGAGTAACACAAGAGAGATTTTTGGAGACTCTGCCTTCCAGTGCCTTTTAGATGGTCGAAAGACTCCTTCCTCTCCGGTGAAAACCGTACTGTAGTGACTCATCTACTTTCTCCCCAAGTCACGAACAGTGCTCCCCCAAATGGTGCCACCGGACGAAGTCAGGATCGTCAACCCCTACCAGCACATTGGGGATCCATCCTAACTAGGATGAGTTCCTAAGAAGTCCTCTCTCCGAAGAGGGAGAGCTCCTTGGAGTGCCGGAACCGATGTGCGGGAGGGCTCGTACGGAGCGCTGTTAGATCCCCGAGGGAGTCCTCTCGCTGGCAAAACTGCGCCCCGCGAGGGGGAGTAATATTCTATCTGTCTCTAATCATAAATTTCAATTACGATTAAATTGTAGATTCTACAATTTACAAACTAAAAATATGAAAGAATATTATTAATTTTGATAGAAATTGATTGAAAACGATATCTGAGCTAACAAAAATGATACAGAAGTATAGAAAATCTATTAAATATTTTTAATAAGTAATCTGAATTTATAATTCAAAAACACGATATTATTGATTTTGATAAAACGTGATGTGTTACAATGTTAGACTACTATCACGCAGTAGGTCTTAGATTCGAATTCCGATATATGTTTCAAAAATTATAAATTTCCGATGCATAATTAAAATTAATAAATTGTATGTGAAAATATAAATTAATTTTACAAAAAAATAATAAAGAAATAAGAACTGTATTCCAATTATTATAAAAACTTTTTTTGAAAATAATATAAAATTTACGATTAAAATACAATACTATTAATTATGATAATATATGATCAGATAGAAATTTATTAAAAACGATATCTAAACCGTGCGATAAAAACGATAGAGAAATATAGCAAATCTATCGAATATATCAGGTAAATAATCTGGAATATATAAATAAAAAACACGATAGGATATTATTGATTTTTATAAAACATGATTAGATAGAAATTAATTAAAAACGATATATAAGCTATGACAAAAACGACAGAGGAATATAAAAAGTCTATCAGATATTTCAGATTAGTAATCTGAAATTTACGAACCGAAAACATGATTCAACAAGATAAAGTTTTTTCCTATCTAATTCTATTGAACTTTTTAAGCATGGCAGTTGATTAATTCGGAAAGGTCAGAATTTATTTGAAGACCTAATAAATTATATAAATAATATGAAATATTTAATATTTTAAATTACTATCATTATTGGTAACATTTACAGTTATTTTAGAAACATCCTTTATTTCTCTAAGAGTTTTCTTTTTATATTATTCAATTTGACATTCTTTCTGTTTTTCAACTGGGATTTTAGTGTCTGTAATGAATGCTAAGAATTTAATCTTTAAATCATTTAACCGTTTTATACCTTTCTTATACGTATCTAAAATAAAATATTATATAAATATTAATATTATACATAATATTAGGATGGTCCATATTATCCAACTTTAGAATTTTTTTTAAACAATTATTATTTAAATTAAATATAAGTAATCACAAGGGCTACGAGCTAGTTAAAATTAATAGAATTTATTATTTAAAACTAAATTAATAAAAAGTACAAATGTTTCGATGCCGATCGGATCATTCTCAATTATGTATATCTCAATTAATGTTAAAATAATAATGTTACAAATGTCTGATTTTCATATTACATATTGATTTATCTTTTTAATAGTAAATACAAAGTTAATTCTTTTCAGATAAGAAATATTCTTTATCACATATCGTAAAATGAGAAAAATTTTTTAATAAAAATGTCAATATATGTACAAATGTATATATAAATGAAATTAACATCGAAGAAGAGAATACAGGCACATATATATATATATATAATTTATAATAAAATTAATAATTTAAAACAGTACATTACATATAATATTTTATATTTATTAACCCTTTACACATCTTTGAATCATTCAACATGATAGTTTTTGGCAGCCTTGTGTTAAATATTGCCAGTAATATATGTTATGTTGTTTGTAATATTACAAAGAACAATTTCTAAAATAAATTATAAGTTTTTCTAACACAATAGCGACAATAAAAAGTATTGTTTAAAATGTAAATGCAATATATTTTCAATTTATAGCCATTTATGAATTAAAATATTAAAACAAACATTTTCAGATTACTCAATAACTAATTTTTTGAACAGCCGACATTTAAACTATTTTTTTTTGTAGTTTCGAATATTAATTTTAAGATATTGAATCAAATTTTTTATTTAAATATTTTTGTTTCAAAGTTTTATATTTTTGTATAAAACAGTGAATCTTTTTTGTTAACTATATTTAGTTATAACAATTTATTTATTAGGTATACAACTTTGCTTCCGCCGTTTTCTTATAGATGACTTTAGCAGTAAGTGGTGGTCGAAATAAATAGATCATAGACGTCATACAATAAACTTGAGCATCTGTCAACATAACCCCATAAAAACATTAGTCGATTCTGCATCATAAAGTTATTCTCGATTGAAAATGTCAGTTTACGAGCCAAATGCTCGTCATTTGCGGGAGGTTTTAATTTTTTGCTTCAATATGAAGAAATCTGCGGCTGAGGCTCATCGAATGCTCTCAAATACTTATGGTGAGGCCGCTATTAGGGAAAGAACGTGTCGTGAGTGGTTTCAACGCTTCAAGAACGGTGATTTTGACGTCGAAGACCGGTATAGCGGTGAAAGAGAGAAGATTTTCGAAGATGCAGAATTGGAGGCATTAGCAAGACTCGTGTCAAAATCAAGAAGAATTGGTACGATCATTGGGAGTGACTCAACAAGCCATTTCAAAACGCCTCAAAGCTATGGGAATGATTCAGAAGCAAGGAAATTGGGTGCCGTACGAATTGAAGCCGAGAGATGTTGAACGGCGTTTGTTTGCTTGTGAACAGCTGCTTGAAGGGCAAAGACGGAAGGAATTTTTGCATCGCATTGAGACTGGGGACGAAAAATGGGTTCATTACGATAATCCCAAGCGCAGAAAATCATGGGGAGTTCCCAGCCATGCTTCCACCTCGACGGCCAAACCGAATATTCACGGCTCCAAGGTCATGCTCTGTATTTGGTGGGATCAGCTCGGCGTAGTGTATTATGAATATATACATATATGTTAAAACCGACTGAAACAATCACAGGCGATCGGTATCGAACGCAATTGATGCGTTTGAGCCGAGCATTGAAAGACAAACGGCCGCAATACAACGAGAGATACGATAAAGTGATTTTGCAGCATGACAATGCTCGACCCCATATTGCGAAAGTAGTCAAGACATACTTGGAAACATTGAAATGGGAAATCCTACCCCACCCGCCGTATTCTCCAGACGTTGCTCCCTCTGACTATCACTTGTTTCGATCAATGGCACACGGCCTGGCTGACCAGCACTTCCGGTCTTATGAAGAAGTAAAAAATTGGATCGATTCGTGGATAGCCTCAAAAGATGACCAGTTTTTTCGACGCGGAATTTGTACGCTACCCGAAATACGGGAAAAAGTAGTGGCCAGCGATGGACAATACTTTGAATCATAAATGTATAACCAGTTTTTTACAATAAAGCCTCGAATTTCGGAAAAAAAACGGCGGAAGCAAAGTTGTACACCTAATACAATTTGTTATAAATGTATAACTGTATACAAATACTTTTTAAAGACATCAAAACATACGAAAATAGTTTTTTATACAGCACAAACCACAGTTTCACATGTTTCCGATTAGTTTCACAGAACTAACTGTTACAATAGAACATTGTAGATATTGGGAGTACAAATTAGTTCGATCCGTTTTCCTCAAGATGGCTCGAGCTGTTGTAAATGGTTTATAGTGACAGCTGATTTTTGGCGATTTCAGAGAGGTTAAACATCTGCTAATAATATTCAGTACATATCGCTTTGAGTTTCATATTGTATATATATATATATATAAAATCTAGCTTAGATTATTAAAATATTATCACTGGAATGAAATCTAGAAACCTGCAGCAGACTATTATTTGATAAGTCTAATTGATCAGACTTGAATATGCAATACCCATATAGCACGTTAAAATATAATTTCCATTGCAGAAACGTAATATAATTTTAATTTCAATTGAAATTGACATATATCGGATTTGACAGAAAATGATGGAAGCAAATTTAATTTCAATTTCCTTTCAAGTAAAACGTATATTTGATATATATCTGAAAGGTAATAAATTAGTGCCGCTATTATATGAGAGGATATCAGTTTGGCATTTAACACTATAATATATATGTACATATTATATTTCGATTTGATGGAATAATGTACGCGAATACATGATCGGGGTGATATATTTATATCAACATTAATATCATCATATTGAAAATATTTATCTTGATAAAACATCATTTACAATAATGTAAAAGATAAAGCTATATATAATATATAATTAGGTGTACAACTTTGCTTCCTCCGTTTTTTTCCGAAATTCGAGGCTTTATTGTAAAAAACTAGTTATACATTTATGATTCAAAGTATTGTCCATCGCTGGCTACTACTTTTTCCCATTTTTCGGGTAGCGTACGAATCCCGCGTCGAAAAAACTGGTCACTTTTGGGGCTATCCACGAATCGATCCAATTTTTTATTTCTTCATAAGACCGGAAGTGCTGATCAGCCAGGCCGTGTGTCATTGATCGAAACAAGTCAGAGGGAACAACGTCTAGAGAATACGGCGGGTGGGGTAGGACTTCCCATTTCAACGTTTCCAAGTATGTCTTGACCATTTTCGCAATATGGGGTCGAACATTGTCATGCTGCAAAATCACTTTATCGTATCTCTCGTTGTATTGCGGCCGTTTGTCTTTCAATGCTCGGCTCAAACGCATCAATTGCGTTCGATACCGATCGCCTGTGATTGTTTCAGTCGGTTTTAACAGTTCATAATACACTACGTCGAGCTGGTCCCACCAAATACAGAGCATGACCTTGGACATCAAAATCACCGTTCTTAAAGCGTTGAAACCACTCACGACACGTTCTTTCACTAATAGCGGCCTCACCATAAGTATTTGAGAACATTCGATGAGCCTCAGCCGCAGATTTCTTCATATTGAAGCAAAAA
>NW_012130106.1:670642-698795 GCF_000143395.1 Atta cephalotes | reverse complement strand
ATTCGAAGTCATTGCAGATATTTAATTGCCATTGAAATTCAGAATTATTTGGACAGGATTTATCAGTATTACTTATATGAAAAAATCCTCAATTTTGGACATTGAACATTCAAAAAGAATGCTCAAATTTAAGTTTAAACACTTAAAAAACGCTCAAATTTGGGTGTGATTTCGGACCGTCAACGAAGGTTATATTAAAGATTTACGCAAAAAGAAAGCCATCAAAATAAATGGCTTTATTAAATAAAATTATTATAATTAAATCTGTTTTATTGCTAAAATAATATTATTGATTTGTAACATTTTCCGAAATACACACGACAAAATTATAATTAAAAAAAACGCTTTCTCTCTCATTTGGGAATTATTTTTCTAAGTCACCATCCAATCTTGTACCTTAACCTTTATCAAGAGGCTGCGCTCGGAAACATCATTTGAGTCCCCAGCTGTTTCATTTTATCTTTGTTTCATGAATGAACAGCAAGAATAAAACGATACATGGGGATAGAATAAAACGATACACTCGGATGAGTTTCCGAACGTAGCCTAGACAAAGTTCGTCAAAAAGATGTTTCATGCATATAGTTAAAATATATTTTTTTCATAAATGAATCTACGAATCTACATTCAACATTTCAGCGTTAATTCTCAATCATAAAGATTAACATTCAATTTTGAAAGTAACACTCAAAAGTTTAAGCCATTTAAGATTTATATACTCATCTATATTGAGTGTCATGATCGAATAAACGCTCAAATGACAATCAATATTGAGTGTCTATATCAAGGCAATATCGAATATTTATGGTCACAATCGGCATCCAACTGATGCTCAACGCTTAAACCACCCAATACTGACGGTCAATTTGATGGCTGATTCAATTTTGATGGTAGATACCTAATTTGAATATTAACCAAAAATTGAGAATTTTTTTTCGTAAGTCGAAGGCACTGCCTTTACAAAAAAATCCCTCAATTTATTGTGTTAACAAATTTGAGTGTTGACCGTCAACATTGGGTATTACTTAAATTGAATGCTCCTGCATCTGGATGTCCCTGTGTTTTATATTATCCTTGTTTCACATTGGACAACAAGAATAAAACAATACATTGGAGCTCGGATGATGTTTCCGAACGCAGCCTAGATAAAGTTTGTCAAAAAGATGTTTCACGCAGTTCTAAAGATGTTGAGGCCCTGTTGAAATATATCATAGTTATATACTAACATTCAGTATTCTTGAATCATCAAATCAATAAGTTCTATACGATTGCAGTGATCAAGCACCGTTGTATGGGGTATGATATTGGATGGGTGATCTTAGAAAAATAAGGAAATTAATTCTCATATGAGAGAGAGAGAAAAAGAGAGAGAGAAAAAGAGAGAGCATTCTTTTTTTTATTAATTTTTTATAATTTTGTCGTGTGTATTTCGAAAAATATTGCAAATTAATAATATTATTTTAGGAATAAAACAGATTTAATTAATTTTATATAATAAAACCATTTATTTTGAAGATTTTCTTTGGCGTTAACCTTTAATTGGATGTAATCTTCAGTTGACAATCCGAAATTACACCTAAAGTTAAGCGTTTTTTAAAATATCTATCAAATATCATTCAAATTTGAGCGTTCTTTTTGAGTGTTTAACGCCCAAAATTGAGGGTATTTTTTCGTAAGGATGATCAAGATATTCAAGAAGTCACTGATCAATTATTATTCATCAAATGATAGTCTGCTGCAGGTTCTTAAATCTCAATCTAATGATAATCTGATGATCTTTGCGATAATCAATTAAAAATTTTTTGAGACATAGTCTGAAAATAGATCCTTCATCTACTTATTAGCTGATAATGAATGCAACAATTATCACGAATCTGATATAATTGCATGTACAATATGAATGTATGTTATTATTAAAATCTCTTTATAATTTTACATAAATATATTTTATCGAATTAATGTATATAAATCTTATTTATTTGAAAAAATTGTTAAGTTTTTAAATTTGATATACATGTAACTTGTTAAACATTATATTTTAATTGTAATACAGTTAATATGTGTAATATTGTTGTGTAAATTATTTTTTTATGGTTGTGATGCACAGTCAGCGCGATCAGAAGCTCAGAGACCGAAATTGATATTATTGAGAAATAATTGGTTCAAGCCTCTCTAAGATGCAAAAGAGATATACGTACGCTTCATATCTATGTACTTTTTGTAACAATCAAATATGATGATTAATTTTTTACTGATATTCTCTAAGAGTTACTTTTATACAATAATTTTGCCAACTCTGTATTTTTTTTAAATATAATGCAATTTTCTTAATTTTTCGTATCAGAGAAAAAAAACAAGCCTGTGTCAAACCAAAATAATAAAAGACAGTAATAATAATAGAGAAGTTATAGCGCGTCAAAATATTCCCCCTCCACGTCACGCCTGAATTCAAAATAAATCTCTCCACGCCATCCTCGCCATCATGGGCGTAGTTTAAACGAATCTGTCTGGAAGGATGGTGGGATAATCGGTGAATTAAGGGATGAGCAATAGAGTGATTAAATGGAACGTTCTTATTGGTTTGCTTTATAGCTGACAAAGATCTGATTGGCTCCATAACTTCTCATGAAGTGATTATAAAAGGGAGTGGTAGAGACTTTCGACAAAGAGTGAAGTATGGAAAAAGATGAGTAGGAGATTGGGACCATAGCATTTTTTGTTGTGGGAAGGGGGCAAGACACGAACAGTGGACATGAATAGCAGGTAGTTTTATGAGGGTCATCTTTTGTTGGCATGACCTTATGTTTCTAACTTAGTGAAAGTGTTTTTTTTGGTTTATGATGGGATCTTTTACGAAAATTTTTGGAGACTAGGAAACTCTTACTTTTACTTGGAAAAAAGGGGAGATAAAACAGGAATGAACATATTCGTTCCTGTCACGACGTAATTAATTCGAAGATTACTCTAAAGAAAAAATTATTTCTATACTTTTTTAATATACATTACATCTAAGCCTGAAATAAGGAGAGCAGAGGAAGAGTCTATTGTAAAAGGGAGTGAGATTATGAGTAAAAAAATAAATGAAAGTTTATAATATAAAAAAAATGTATTTATATAAATTCTTTATTGTTGTATCTTAATAACATACACAATTCAATTGAGTGAATAAAATAAAAAGTTTTAGTATAATTAGACCCTAATTACAATTCTCGGTTCGTAAGAATTATGAAAAATTTCGTTATAATGATGTTAATTCTACAAATATGTAAAAATACGAATCGAGAAAAATTAAGTCATTAATTTGTATACGCACATTACGTGCAATTTTGTCGTAATTATCTTTTAATGTTAATTTTATGATTTCACGATTAATATAATTTACAGGCAGTTTTAGTTCAATTTCTTTAATTAAATATTGTGTATTGTTTGTTATCAGACAGAGATTCTAAATGTTTCAAATGCACGTTTATACATTTTACAATGCTTTGTATTCCGAAGAAGATAGTTTCCTGCATTACATTGCGTAGATTCTTCGTTTCTTCGCCAGTAGTGTTGTATCCGATGTTTTCTCTTTTTCCCGAAGATCTCTGTAGTTATTTCCCATAGAGAGATTCTTCTTCACCTTCTTTATATGCCAACAATATTGATTTTGCACCATAAGATGTATTAAAATTGATAAGGATATTTCTTATGGCAATGAAGTTTGGTTTCACAGCTGTCATCACCGCTTAAATACTTCTTCATGAATCCCATGTTGTCTACAAACTGTTGCCAGCAGTCTGCATCGAAATAAATTCCATTCACATTGTTTCTCATTAATTTTACAAGAGGCTTGAAAATTCCTTTTATTTTTTGTACCTCACATGAACCATCTTCGTATGAAAGTTGTTAAGTCCATATATTGTTGATAACGTTATGTGAAATCAGGTGTTTTTTCCCATGTCTTCATCATTGCGCGAACTGATTGAGATCTTGACAAAATTGCGGATCCACGCCGACTTCTCCGAAATATTAGCGTCTTTTTACTCGGCCATTCCTCTTTTGTGAAATATTGTACGACACAAATAATCCAAAACGTCGGACGAAAATCAAGCACTTGTTTGCTCACGAAATAATTGCTTCGCACGATGAGACTCGAATGAAACAGCGTATCACTATGCAAAGCAATTTATGCTTATATACTTTTCGAAAAATAACAAAAAAGATCTCTAGAATTTAGTAAGTAATTTCTAGAAGTATCTAGAAGTACTCTAGAGATAATTTCTAGAAGAATCGTTCATACAATGCTATGACGCATTATTTTTTTCAAAAAGGAAAGAAATTCTCGAAAGTTGAATAACAAAATTATTTCACTGAATATTAAATTGACAATGAGTTATAAATCTTTGATTTCACAAATAAACTTATTTGAAAAGAAGGAATTTATTCTTCAAAGTAACAAATATAGAAAGTTTACAAGTAATAAAATTTACAAAGGAAAGAATTTCTTTCAAGATTAACGAAATTATTTTATTCGGACATATTTAAACTTGTAATATGCGAGTGTTGCTTGGAAAAAATTGTAAACTATTCAACTATTCAACTAATGAACTATTCAACAAATAACGAGTTATAAATCTTTGATACTAAAAGATTTATTTGAAAAGAAGAAATGTTTGAAACATTCATCACAATACAGATAAAGAAATATTTTTACGGTCTCGTGTGAGTGTATTCTAAGGATATATATATATAATAAGGATTAAATTTTTTTCAAATTTTTTATCGAAACTTTTTCCTATCCCACTTTTAGAGGACAGAATTTTTTATGTATAAATAAGGAGTTTCGTATTAGGGAAGAATCATTTTTGAGTTTCACTTCGTAAAAGCCTCGCGTGAATGCTGTGCAAAAATTGTGTAAAATTGTGTACAAAATTCTGTGAAATGGGTGTTGAGAAGGAAATTATTCACAGAATCATCAATCTTGTTTCGATGCTTGATCCGTAAATAATCGCGGAGAAATTTTTAGCCGGTTTGAATGATAATTCGGAGCGCAATTACTTGCTTTTTGCTGGCTTCACATGTGAATGTTCGGACGTAATATTGGGATATTATAAAAGTTAAAGTATTTTACTAAGGACATGCGTATTCTCCAATTAGCCCAAAAAACGATAAAAATGCGACGATTGTTTGGATACGAGGAACAAGATGTGGTAGGACATATCTCTTCTTTCACATCTGCCTGAAGGTAAATATTTCATTTTTATTTCGATATTCTAATATTTCGATATTATCATATATGAATAATTTGATTATATTTAGCTTGAAATAATTAATAATTTCTAAAAAAATTGTCATAGGCAATATTCGAGAGAAAAATACGCGATAAATCTACTTCCACAATCATGGAAACATGGAGGGAGAATCAGTGGCAGGACCGTCGCATAAGTATAATGAAATTAGAAAATTGTAATACTTAAAAATGAATTTTTTATAATTTCTTCATATTTTAATATTAATTGTTTTCTTTCTTTTTTAAGGAAGGGCACGAATTGTTTTAACTCAGGAGTTGGAAGAAGAAGAAGAAAGGATGAGATCGGAAATTCATCTTTCATCGAGTCAGTTTATATCTAAAAGATAAGTACAGTTTTTAAAGCAAAACATTTTCAAATGATATAAAATATTAATATAAATATTAATATAAAATATTATTGGGAGTACAAATAAGTTTCGCCGTTTTTTATCAAAAATTAAGCATTTATTGTGAAAGAACGGTACATAATGTTTTATTCAAAGTAATGGCCATCGCTAGCCACTACTTTTTCTCATCTTTCTGGTAGCATGTGGATACCGCGTCGGAAGAACGCTTCATCTTTTGAGGCTATCCAATCATCGATACAATTTTTGGTATCTTCATATGATGTGAAGTGCTGCTCAGACAGGCCATGCGTCATCGATTGGAACAAGTGATAGTCGGAAGGAGCAATGTCTAGAGAATATAGTGGGTGGGGTAGAACTTTCCATTTGAGTGTTTTTAAGTAGGTTTTGATCGGCGCCGCAACATGTGGTCGAGCATTATCATGCAGGAGAATAATTTTGTCATGCCTGGAGTAGTGGGCTCATTTTTCCTTGAGTGCTCGGCTCAATCTCATCAATTGTGTTCGGTAGAGAGTCCCAGTAATGGTCTCATTCGGTTTGAGCAATTCATAATACATGACACTAAGCTGATCCCACCAAATACACAACATGAGTTTTTTTCCATGAATATTCGGCTTGGCTATCGATGTTGAAGCATGGTCAGGTGGTCCCCATGATTTCCTCTTCTTTGGGTTATCGTAATAGATCCATTTTTCATCACTAGTGATTATATGATGTAAAAAACCCTTTCGTTTATACCTAGCAAGCAGCATTTCACATGTAAAAAATCGGCGTTCAACGTTTCTCGATTTCAGTTCATATGGAACCCAATTCCCTTGCTTTTGAATCATTCCCAATGATTTCAAACGATATGAAATTGTTTGTTGAGTCACTCCTAATGTAAGTGCAAGTTCTTACGTTTGACATGAATCTTTATCTAATAATGCTTCCAATTCCACGTCTTCGTACACTTTCGGCCTTCCGCTATGTTCTTTGTCTTCGACATCAAATTCACCGTTCTTAAACTTTTGAAATCACTCACGATAATTTCTCTCACTTAACGCAGCATTACCATATGCTTCTACAAGCAATCTATGAGCCTCAGCTGCAGATTTCTTCAAATTAAAGCAGTAAATCAAAAGTTCCCGCAAATGACGCTTATTCGGCTCAAAACTCGACATTTTCGTAGAAAAAAAAAATATGTGATGCTGATACAAAATCGCTAATATTTCAAGGTTATGGTGTTACCGGATGTCCAATTTTACGATACGTCATTTTACATCAAACAATTTTAACTAGTTTATTAGTGGCGCAGTCTTTTGCAAACGGCGGAAACTTATTTGTATTCCCAATAATATAATATTTTCAAATTTGAAAGAAAATAGAGTTTCTCCCGATTATCGCGCCTTTTCATTTGTCTCGTAAATTTATGAAAGACAAAAATATATTTTAACTGAAGAGAATAATTTAAGATAAAAACTATGATACTACTTTTTCTAGAATATGATGTGTATTCTTCTTTCAGGAGAAGAACAAGAAGAAGAATGGGAGGAGGAGGAGAAGGAGGAAGAAGAGAAGAAGGAGGAGGAGGAAGAGGAAGGGGAGCAGGAGGAGGAAGAGGAGGAGAAGGATAGGGAGGAGGGGGAGGAGACGGGAGAGGCGGAGGAGGAGGAGGAGGAGGAGAAAGAGGAGGAGTAGGAGAAGGAGGAAGAGAAGGAGGAGAACATATGGAAGAACATGAAGATCAGGAGGAAGAAGAAAAATTCCTATATAATGCTTAATTTTATTTTCACTATTTCTTAATTTTTATGCTCGTATTTAATTTATATATAATGAATATCATTATTAGGAATTCCTCCGTCTCCAGTTCTGCGAGCGGTAGGAAGACTTCCTTACAGTGTCATGGAAGGGTATTAAAGGTTAATAACCTTATTTTGCGTTGTTAGAGAGAGAGAGAGACGACGTTTCGTTTGTGTCCATACGGCATACCATAGGGTATCACAGAATATTCACGACTGGCTTAAAAATGCGTTCTGCAAAATTTATGCATTATATACCTCCAAACTAGACAATTATGTAGGATTTTCGCTTGATTCGATGGATTTAACGCATGGTCCAGTGAGATTATCGTTTCGTCCGGCACGAATTTAACTCACGAAGACATTTGTGTCTTGTAAGTTCGGTAATGCCGGTGGTTTTGATATCGCGCAAAATTTCAACATATGCGTTTTCAATATCATGATACCGAGAAGTCGTAGACATACTGCGAATAAATTTATGCGGGAAGATGTTCGATTTTAACAATCTCCAATTCCGATAATTTTTTTACTTTTTCCGCTTATTGTATGTGCTCAAATTTACTATGAGCGCGAAACTTATAAGTGGAAGAACTTCAATATCGGTGGGAAGCGGTAAGACACGAAAATTCAGTCTTGCAACATAACACGAAGAGCTGGTATCACTATAACACCGGGAGATTCGGGAAATCAAATGTTTCCACGTTTTCTCGCCACATCTAATGTCGTAATTATAGTTTATAATTTTAATAATTTCGGACGTGCTAAAGAATATGTTTTTATTCGCCGGGGTTGATAATACCGCGCTAGAACGTGAGTCTTCGTATCGGATTTATATAATATTACGAAGATGACGTCACTATAGGTCGATTTTAAATTTAAAAGCAGCCGCGGGAAGTAGGGGAGTGGGGGAAGATTGCATTCCTTATAATATCGGTTATTGCGAGAAGAAGGGACATTGTTATTCAAATAAGTATCCGCGTTGCAACAATATACCGTCCTGCGAACAACAGGATGTAAATACCGTCAGGTGCGAAATATGTAAACATTTGTTCTTCGAGAATGCGCGTTTCAATATTATTGCACGATAAAATCCTATGATGGGAAAACGACACGAAGTGTTTAGTGTGATTAAATTTTGCAGACGTATAATAAATTCAGCGAAAGAACACGAATGTGGTGTTTCCTTTTACAAAATTTTCAGTTCGCCGCAATCTGTAAACCATTTATGTTATATGCAACCTCCTTTTCTTGAAGATAGATCCTCCGTTGACGAATCCGATACTTACGGAGATTCTTCCGTAATCGCGAGAAAGAGTGAACAAAATAATACCGATGCGAGCGAACAAGAACGTAAGAAGAAACGAATGCATTCGTGTTCTGTGATTTTGAGAAGATGATTCGCTTAATGATATAAAAAATTCACGTCCTAACACTCTGCGTCGCTCAACAAATTTGCGATTCGTGCGTGGAAGTATTATATTTATCGCAACTTTGTCGTTGATGTAGAACGTATGAATTTGTTTTTGTCATGATCCCGTAAAGGAATTTGTCGTATTCGCGTCATATCCCACGAAAAATTTTATTTGAATTGTCTGTATAACGCACAACGCGAAAGCTTTCAACACAGTTCATTCTCCAATACATCGTTGAAAATCACTGTAGATTAGAACCTCGAGTGATTTTAAATGACACAAAAATTATCGTTTTAGTGAGATATATAAAATTTATCGTAGTATTAATTATATGCCAATGTGATTGTCGGAATTACCGAAAGTCTTCGGGTTGCCGAAAACCTGCGACGAAGACATCTTTCCGTATTTATTTAATATTTGCTATAATCAAATGTATTTTGATTCGCTGCTTGACGTTAGTTGCTACGCACCTGAAACGATGCAAACGGAGGAACGCGAATTTTTTCTTGCATGGCATGCGGAAATGTCGAAAAATATCATATTCAATTTTCAAATAGAGAAATAGTCGATTATTGCCATACCGATATTCTTGATATTCTTTGTCGAGCATGATCGGTGTTTAGAAAAATATTTTTAGAGCGCGGAAACGCATGACCATTTATTAAAATGTGCGATCTTTGCCTGATGTGTATGAAAGTATTTCGGAAAAACTTTTTGCACAAAGAAGAAATAGCGTCATTTCGTCGAGGGGATACAGATAAAGAAAATTAATCATGCAAAGACATACAATGGTTAATTTTAAAGGAACGCGAGATTGGACATCGTATTATTCACGCTGGACACGGATGAGAATATATCAGTTAACAGAGGACATCGACAGATATTACGAGAACGAGGATGAGACGCAATGTCACGTTTTGCACGGTTGTTTCTTTCATGGATGCCCGACTTGTTACCGAATAAACCGCTATAAACCAATTGGAAATTCTAAAGAAACATTTGATACGTTATATAAATGAATGTTTGCAACGACCTGGCGGTTACGTTATATCGCAGGTTATATCGTGACGGAAAAATGGGAATGTATTTTCGACGAAGAAATGCGCAAATTGAGAAAATCGCGAATTTCTCAAGAATCACCTGATGATACAAATTCCGCCTCTTGATCCTCGTTATGCATTTTTCGGCGGACGTACTGGTAATATCGTAACACGATACAAGGTTATGAATAACGAGAAGATACGTTACATAGATGTGTATTCTCTACTCGTACATATTGAAAACCGGTGTTTATCCAATCAAACATCCCAATGTCTACGTAGGAGATGAATATTCCGCATGATTAAAGAAGCACCAAATTTCAATTTCGAGCAGGTCATGGATCTCATACGATGTCATGCATTCCCCCCACGCGATCTTTTCCATCCGATATTACCATATCCTGTACGCGGAAAATTATTATTCGCACTTTGTCGCACATGTTACGAAACATTCACAATCTGCATGCACTCACAATAACTCAGTGGAACGTGAGTTTCGAGGGCACGTGGGTGTCGTATAAATTACATACAGGAATTGAGAAAGGTTATCTTGTGACGAGGATAGATGAAATCTGGCAGTACAAATATACACGCTATAATTCCACTACACATCAGAATGAGTTATTTGCTGACTATATTAACAGCTTTTTACAACTGAAGCAAGAGGCGAGTGAGCGACCAAGCGAATGTGGAAATGACGATGTATTGCTAAAGAGCAATTGGAAGTAATTGAGGATATTGTTCTCGATAAAAACAATATCGAGCAAAATCCCGTCGCCAAACTCTGCCTTACTTCGTTTTGGGAAAAATTCAGCCAACGGACAAATCTTTCGAGTATCGAGATAATAAGAAATCCCCAACGATTGGCGGAATTATTGTCAAGCCCGGAATATGAGGTAACCGGAATATTACCCATCAATGACAAGATGATATATAATATGTTTCGTGGCATTTAAGACACGAAGCGATAATATCCTCGCCGATAACTAACGTAGTAATAGCAATGTTCACGATGGTTCAAGCGCATTTACAGTTGCACGAAAAAATTAGATCGACGTGTATTATATTACTTAAGTGTATTATATATACATAGCGGAGATCCTAACGAATATGAACTGTGTATCTACTGCGTATCTACTAGGTACTAAGGTAACTTTTTGGGAGACATGACGGACGAACTGCGAGCTACGGGCATAACTTCATCGAAGCATATCTGGCCAAAATTTTACATGTACGTGATTCGTACCCCGGACGGATGCCGACATGAAATTTGTAAAATAAAAGGTATTAAATTAAATTTTGAAAATTCGCGGTTTTAATTTTACTAATATTTAGATTATTATATAAGGAAAGAGAGAACAATAACGAGGACGCAATAAAATTGAAATTTAAAGCAATTCAATGCACCGCATTTCACGAGGTAGAAATACAGGAAATAAAAACATGCGTTCCAGTTCTGATAAAACGCAGTCATCAATAGTTCTCTCCCGTACGGATTTATATAATATATAATATATAATATATAATAATGCTAGATTGTGTAATATATATCATTTAAGCTAGAGTCACAGATTTTCTCCTCTCGATTAAATAAAACTGCGGAATATAATACAATATTCTTATAAAAAGTTAAATCAATTTATATTCATAATTTGAAGATTAGAAAATATAATAAAAATGTTTATTATTTCGTATAATATATGTTATAATACATTAGTAAAAATACATTAGTAAAAATTTGTACGTTTAAGTTGAAAGATTTGTAGGTTGAAAGAGAATGTGTAATAAAATTGGTTATTATTTTAAAAAGTTATATTAAAATGTATGTAAAATTGTTATTAAAGTATAACGAAATATGATTTACAAACGAAATATATATATATATATATATATATTTTTTTTTCTTTCTCCTTTTGAAAACAACGAATATAAAATAAAAATATTTTGTATTTGAAACATGTAAAAAGGCGTTATATTATATAATCTCATTCCTTTTCGATGTAAGTTTTTTTTCAGCGGTGGCATCGCATGTAAGCTCATCGATGGTGATGCCATGCTCTGCTCTGATCGAAATATATGCTGATCGCGAGCCTATCGACGCGCAAAGATAAGCTCATTCTCATGCGAAGATAAGCTCATCCTTGCACCGGTGAGTTCAGCTGTTTATTGGCCACAGTGGTCTCGTTGACTAACCTATGTTGGCACGAGATTACGCACGTGGAGCCCTCCGCCACATTGATCAGTTTATTTCCTTTTCCTTCGTGTATTATTGAAAATATTTTTAAACGCTATTTTTTTTTATTTTTTTTGCTCTTGAGGTCTTGCATGCTAATCGAATAGCTCATTTCATAAAATGGACGTGCGCTGGAACATCCATGGACATCGATCGTATGGTCCGACTGAATGTGAGAAAAAAAATTTATGTAAAGAATTTTCTTCAGTATTTATCTCTCATATCCGATGTACGTTTCGAGAAAGTTTTGTTTTATTTTCGCAGAATGACAAGAAGCCTATCATCAATTACAATACGATACTCATGTAAAAGAGTTCGAAAAACAGAGTTGGGATGCAGCAATACTAAAGTAATGAAGAAGATATAATTGAATTATGCGAGGGTTTACCCCGTCCAAAAGATTACTCGAATGATCCGCTTTCTACAAAATTAGTGATAAGCGACGATTTTATTGACGATTTCTCTCGATGAGAGAATTATCATCGTGTGACGCGATCGTGGATCTTTTTACAAAAGCAATCATCACAAGAATTTTATTTCGCAGAACCTCTTCCATGAGAAGCATGATCAGCGCGATATATCATTCAATGCAAATTACATTGTCGTTTTCAAAAATTCATGTGGTCGCGCTCAGATTTGTCATTTAGCGCGTCAGATCTATCCCGACGAAATTCCTAGAAGAGGAACACTTCGTCGAGGCCTCATGACTATTTATTTGTTACTCGATCTGAAATAATCCCGGATAAGTATCGATTTCAAACGTGTATTTTTCTCAAGGATACGACACATTACGTCTACGTGTCACGTAGATCTTTTTCCAACGGGTTCGTATAAAAAGTGAGTACTGGTAATCGTCTGTCAGACGTAGGCTTTTTCTCGCAATGAAGGTGAGTGACAAGAAATCACAGTGCGACGAAAATCGTCACATCGATCGTTCGATCGGTAAGAGAAACGCCTGTCTCCTCGCGGTGCTTTATTATTTGAATAAAAATCAACGCCTATCCTTAGAAACGTTGATAAAAATCTAATTTGTTGTATCTGTAAATGTATTTTTAATATACTCAAAGGTAACGTCTCGCTTGAATGTTGCGAAAAAAATCGGTTAAACACAAAACAGCTCTGCGGTGTGTGGTGGCAAAACGCGGAAATTGGAAGCATAAAAAAAAACTGTTGGTGCAGCAAGGTGGATTTTACCTTATATTATTGGACTTATCGACTTTATTATCACTGTCGAAGGAACGAAATAATGAAGACACTATGGAGAGAGCCAAAAAAGTGGTTTTAATTTCGACGGAAAATCTCGAGAGAATGCAACATCAGCTATCCGTGCAACGTCAGAATCCGACATCATTCGCTGACGGAGAGTCAAAGGAAATCACAGTACCGCAAAATTCGGATAACATTACGAGCACTAATAATATAACGCAAACTCTCGGAACTCATTTAACATGATTCGATGCGGAGATGAGTCGTACTCTTAATTCTGATTGGCCACGCGATGAAAGTGAGAGATGGAAAATGTACAGAGAGGTATTATGGCGATACCTGCGATTTATCCAAGAAATGCAGAAGAGATGTGCTACACGAGATGCTACACGAGATGTTTCCAATAATGACGAACGGTAGCGTTTTTCATAATTTCAAACACAATGAAAATTTCCGATGTACAGCCAGCACATTCCATCAGCCAATATTATTACAAAAAATTTTAAAATTTCGAGCGAACATAATCATGCGAAGAATAATCATGTGATGAAGAGCATTAAAGCATTGAAGAAATGGCGGAAAGTGTACTGAAATCTTATTGTAAACACACTTACTGATGAAACACTTGTTTTGAAAAGCTGTACCTGATAGAATTAATTAGGACGAGCATGGAATCATGATTATAAGATGGTAACATCGTGAAGAATTTGAATCATTAACTTGATAAACGATGCGATGCGTAAGAGAAAAACTGTGAAAATATAATATAAAATAGTATTTAATATTGTATATGTATAGTAGAAATAAAACATTATTTTTGAAACTTTTTATGTTAATAATTTTTTAACGAAGGACGACGGTTAAAACTTGTTGGAGATTATTCAGGGTTATATATGTACAAAATATGTTAAGGTCAAGAGCATCGAAGCTACTTCCGTTCTTGTAAACATTTACCAAACAAATTTAATTTTTAACTTTTCAATTACTTTTTTTCATTATCTTAACTTTTAATTCAAATAATGTCATTATAAATTAACTTTTACTTTACTTAATTTAAATTTGACTGTTAACATAAATTTAATTTAGGTAAAAAAAATTTAACCAACACTGCTACTGAACAGCTGTTAATTTCATTATGGATAGATTAATTGCAGGGAAACAGGAAAGACCCGATTCCATTTGCGATAAAGAAAATCAGAAACGTGCAGATCTTAAAATTACGTAAGCAGATAATATCATAGAAGAGAGCGAAAAAAAACAATTTTAAAATTGTGGAGGAAACCCAGAAAGAAAGATTGGAATTATAATTTTTTATTATTCAATTTTTATTTTAATAATTTGATTAACTTATTTGAGGAAAAATGGATTTCTTTTCATATATAATTCTAAACTATTGAATAGAGACGGAGGAAAGAAAGTGAAATAATGAACTGAAAATAATGTAAAAAATTCAGTAATATATTTAAGTTTCATATTATACACTTTTTTTCATAAAACATTAACATATTTTTATTTTAAATATAACGCAGTGTATACAATTTCATCTGAAGCGCACATTATTAATTCACACTCCATGATTCATCATAAACTTCATGGAATTTTTAAATGCTTTAAGTGTATTATTAATACAATTTTGGTGTATAATAATCACAAATTATTGAAATGTATTCTTTCGCACGCAATTTTATTAAAAAGATATGATATTTATTTTACGACTTTTAATAAATTTATAATGCGATTTAATAATAGGATGATATGAGTGCAACTTTAATAATATTTAATAATATTTTAATGGTATATGTCGATCAGCCAAATGCGCTTTTTTATTAATTAATTTAATATCACGATGATATGAAGAAGGAATGATGGAGAGATTAGGAATGATGAAGAGATTATTTATTTTTCAAAGAAAAATATTTTTAATATAGATTTAATGTAACATTATCATTTAATGTAACATTAATATCTAAACCATACTAGTTCAGTTTACTAGTTCAAATTCTATAATAGAATAAAATTCTACAATATCATAAATTTTATGCAAAGTGTTTACAGTATGGTATTTATTAGCAATAAAATTTTGTCTTAAAAATGATTCAAAATATTTAAATATTTAAATTTTTCAATAACACCGTTCGTATATTGGTTTATATTAGTTTATAGTACGCATTATATTAGGTGTGGGAAAAAGTTCATGGCGTTTTTCCCGTTAGATGTAAAAGGAAAAACGCCACGAACTTTTTCCCACACCTAATACAATTTAAACGTTTCGTCAGACATATTTGTCACTCCGGATGGTTTGAACGGAATTCAAACAAATCTACATAACATGTATCATAAAATGTGATTAATTGTGAATATTAATATTAGGTGTACAATTTTCCGCCATTTTTTTTCCGAAATTCGAGGCTTTATTGTAAAAAACTGGTTATACATTTATGATTCAAAGTATTGTCCATCGCCACTACTTTCTCCCATCTTTCGGGTAGCGTACGAATCCCGCGTCGAAAGACTGGTCATCTTTTGAGGCTATCCACGAATCGATCCAATTTTTTATTTCTTCATAAGACCGGAAGTGCTGGTCAGCCAGGCCGTGCCATTGATCGAAACAAGTAATAGTCAGAGGGAGAAACGTCTGGAGAATACGGCGGGTGGGATAAGACTTCCATTTCAACGTTTCCAAGTATGTCTTGACCACTTTCGCAACATGGGGTCGAGCATTGTCATGCTGCAAAATCACTTTATCGTGTCTCTCGTTGTATTGCGGCCGTTTATCTTTCAATGCTCGGCTCAAACGCATCAATTGCGTTCGATACCGATCGCCTGTGATTGTTTCAGTCGGTTTTAACAGTTCATAATACACTACGTCGAGCTGGTCCCACCAAATACAGAGCATGACCTTGGAGCCGTGAATATTCGGTTTGGCCGTCGACGTGGAAGCATGGCCGGGAACTCCCCATGATTTTCTGCGCTTGGGATTATCGTAATGGACCCATTTTTCCCCAGTCACAATGCGATGCAGAAATCCCTTCCGTCTTTGCCTTTCAAGCAGCTGTTTACAAGCAAACAAACGCCGTTCAACATCTCTCGGCTTCAATTCGTACGGCACACAATTTCCTTGCTTCTGAATTATTCCCATGGCTTTGAGGCGTTTTGAAATGGCTTGTTGAGTCACTCCCAATGATCATGCCAATTGTTCTTGATTTTGACACGAGTCTTGCTAATGCCTCCAATGCATCTTCGAAAAACCTTCTCTCTTCCACCGCTATGCCGGTCTTCGACGTCAAAATCACCGTTCTTGAAGCGTTGAAACCACTCACGACACGTTCTTTCACTAATAGCGGCCTCCATAACCATAATTATTTGAGAGCATTCGATGAGCCTCAGCCGCAAATTTCTTCATATTGAAGCAAAAAATTAAAACCTCCCGCAAATGACGAGAATTTGGCTCGTAAACTGACATTTTCAATCGAGAATAACTTTATGATGCACACAAATCGACTAATGTTTCTATGGGGTTATGTTGACAGATGCCCAAGTTTATTGTATGACGTCTATGATCTATTTATTTCGACCACCACTTACCGCTAAAGCCATCTATAGGAAAACGGCGGACGCAAAGTTGTACACCTAATAGTGGATAGAAATCAGTTTGCGCGATTATTCCGTGCGTTGAATATACTTTCTGCGCTGGTGAGAAATAAAAGATTTATTGTTCATGCACGGTATTAGTGTAAAACTCAGGTGTCACATCTTTTATATCGAAATCACGAATTCCGTGCCGATTGTATTGAGAGCGCGAAGAAAGAGAAAAACATAAAAATTACGAACAAGAAATAGACGAGAAAAGTTTGCTGATTCTTTCTCGTACACGAAAAACTGATATTCCCCGCATTTTTACAATCGGAAAAAAATCGGTTAATTGATTAGAAAACATTAAGATAATATGATGAAAAATTATACTATACTATCATCGCATTATGCAGGCTATTCGGCGATGGATAATTTAATTCGCAATATCATACTGTTAAATCGAATTTCTTACGGGGAGAAGTCGTACACTGGCTCGAATTGTAAGACACGTACACGTTGCACCGACTAATGCGTGGAAAATTTCTACGATTGCATTATGACGTAACAAACATTGACGATGTATGGGAGGCAGATTTGATCGAACTCCGAAATCTAAAAAGTTATAACGATTATTCCTATCTGTGATGATCGATGTATTAAGTAAATATATCTGGGTAGAACCGTTACGTGATAAAACGAGTAACTGCGTGATAAAAACTTTTCAACGCATACTAGTGAAAAGCGAGTACCCGTATATTTACAAACGGGCAAGGGCAAAGAATTTGTCGCGCAATCAATGCAGAAATTTCTTAAAGAAAACGACATTTGTTTTCGGGTAACGCAATCCACACATCAAAGCCGCCATCGTCTGCGCCTTAATAGAACACGAAAGAGCGAATGTGGCATTATTTCACGCATAAAAATACGCGACGCTACATCGTTCTGCACATTGTATGCGCTTACAATCATCACTCGTCCACGAGAATGCAACCTGCGGTAGAAACGAGAGAAAATGTACGTATCGCTCGTGAAAATATAGCACGTTGGAAAAACGAAACGTTAAAGAAATAGGCACGAAAAGTTAAATATCGCGTCGGAGATCTCGTTCGTATCAGTAGAGCAAAAGGCACTTTCGAGAAAGGATACGAGGCTAAGTGGAGCGAGGAGATATTTCAAATTTACTGTGTCTTCGATTGACGAAACCTTCACGTGTATAAACTGCGTGATTTAGCAGACGAAGTCATAGACAATATTTTTTTATAAGCAAGAATTAACTCAAGTTGAGAAAAACTTAGAGGAAGAACAATCTATCGTCGATCGCGTGATAAAAAGTAAAAGACGAAGAGCTAATAAGCAAGTGCTTGTTAGTTGGCGCAGTTATTCCAATAAGTTTAATATTTGAATTCCGGTTTCGAGTTTAATTTCTCTTCGCAAGGAGGAACAATTACTTCTGGTGATTCATATTATTAACAGTAGTATCTGTCATTTTCCGGATAATACAATGTCATCACAGAATTACCTCACTCTAGTGTTGCACGTACATTGCGATAAGTGAAATTCCATTTTTCTGTATCTTTTTACACATACTATATACATAACGAAAATGTGATCAGATTAGTCAATGTAAATCGAGGAAACGAATAATGCGTTTACGGCGAAAGAAGTTGCATTTTCAAATGGAATTTACAACGATAACCATGAGTTTATTGATGCGATTAATGCCGCGTGTAAAGATGCCGAATCGCATTTTTATTTTAAACAGCAAAAAGCGACTGGCGGAGAGTCGATTAAAATCTTAATAAATATTAACTGCGATGAGAAGTGCAAAATGCTACATCGTATAAACTTTTCCGATAATCTTTTACGAATGCTAGGTTTCTCATCAGCAATTTCCACAAATAATTACCCATTTTATTCCAAGCTTACGAAACATAAACCTAATTCCAATGAAACAGAAGAGAAAATACATTTCAATTTAAACTTTAAACCTTCAAAGTTTAGAAAATAGTTTTATTATATAAATCTTATATATATATATATATCTATATATATATATATATATATATATATATTGTATATATAAGATTTATATTTCTAAATTTTGAAGATTTAAAGAAGATTTGAAGATTTAAGTTAAAATAACTTAAAATCTTAAGTTTTAAATTATAAGAATGAATAATAAAAATAAGGGAAATAATAAAATTTTTACTTTTACGGATTTAATAAGGGACAGGAAAAAACGACTTATAGACGATTACTGGAATAGTGAACCCTATAATTTATAGCAGTATCCCTGATAAAATGTTCGTTTATTGCGATATTTATGAACTTTATATAACAGGTGATGCACGTACTCCTCTTTTCAGGATAATTCCGGTCGAAGTGCGCAGTATTATGCGTCATAATTACGCATTTGGTGCAAAATTTGGTGAAGCATTTCTCATTTCCAAATTATCAGGTGTATAAATCCGTTATTTTTTAGTCAGAAAAACATATTTTTTTTTCCTAGGAAGCAAAAACAAATTTATTCAAAGTACTTGCCCTCGCTAACTATACATTTTTCCCATCTTTCGAGCAATTTGTATATATCACGCCAAAAAAATTCTTCATCTTTCGAGGCAAACCACTCATCAACCCACGGACGTCTTCGTAAGAATCGAAGTGCTACTCAGCGAGCGCGTGGCCCATCGACGAAAACAGGTGATAGTCAGAAGGTGCCAGGTCTGATGAGCAGGATGGGGTAGCACTTCCCAGTTGAGTGTCTCCAAGTAGTTTTAGATCATTGTTGACGTGTGCGATGGTGCGTTGTCGTGGAGGAAAATCAGCTTGTCATGTCTTTTCCGATAATGCGGCCTTTTTTCACACAGAGCACGGTGCAATTTGATCAGTTGTTGGTGGTAGCGGTGAGCATTAACAGTTTCACCAGGTTTTAACAGCTCGTAGTAGATGATACCCTCCTGATCCCATCAAACGCACAGTATCGTCTTTCGTCCGAAGCGATTTGGTCTTGAGGAAGATGTTGATGGTTGGGCGGGATCAACCCAAGATTTCTTGCGTTTAGGATTCTGAAAATAGATCCACTTTCATCGCTTGTCACAATCCGATGCAGGAACGACTTTCTTTTTTGTCTGGCAAGCAGAATTTGGCATATGTTTTGGCATCGCTCCATCTGCCTATCGTTCAGTTCATGCGGCATTTTCCGATCTTTTGAACCTTCCCCATGGCATGTAGCCGCATGGAAATAGTTGCTTGAGAAACACCCAATTGCTCGGCAAGCATTTTTTGCGATTGGGTATCGTTCTCGTCTAAAAGAGTCTGCAATTGACAGTCCTCAACCTTCCTGGACAGATTTTCACGCTTCTTGTCACTCAGGTCAAAATTGTCGTCATTGAACCGGCGAAACCAATCTCTGCACGTTGTTTCCGATAAAGCATTGTCGCCATAGGCCTCCACAAGCATTCGATGCGATTCGGCAGCCGATTTCTTCAAATTGAAACAGAAAAGCAAAGCTTTCCGCCTATGCTTTTTTTTAGCAAAAAAACTAGACATGATTACGAAAGAAAAAAATGTATGTTGTTGTATGAAATTGCTGATGATGTGCACTGGTTAATGTTGACAGATGCAAACACATAAAAAAAAATGTGTTGTGTGCCCAGGGTAGCTTTGTACGCTCACTAATGCTACCTATGAGCAAACAGCGGATTTAAGCTTATACCTCTTATATTGCATTGCGAACGAATTTTAGAACGATCGAAATAGATAAGAGATCATCTTGGAAAAAAAATTTCATTCGAATTTGGAACGCTGACAGTGACGTTGCACTTTAAACATAAGCAACTTTCTTTCTTTCGTGTACGCGAGCGTGTCTGTAGTGACTGTCTTTAATTAGGAATTAGCGATGGAATATGAGGGGTATTTTAATACGCGGGACGCCGGGGTGGAATTTTAGGTGTTTTCGTTGGTTCGCTCTACCAACACGGGTATGGAATCGGAAGCTTTCTCGGTGAGCTGTTTAGAAAAATACTATCTTACCTAAATAAATAAAGATGATATCTGAATAAAGATGCTGTCAGAAAAGAAGCTTTACAAGTAGGAATTAACATAATAAAAGAAAATTTAATTCGTGACGTAAAAGAATAATGAAAATTCGAATATCATAATGAATATAGTCATCGACATACAAGATTTTCATGATGTCGAAGAAAACTTTATTCTGAAAGAAGTCGCAGTTCTTGCGACGATAACCGGATACTGGATTATGATGCCATCTTATCCATTTACCCGAGAGAGAAAGAAGAGAAAATAACTTACGCGAAATTATAATGGAATCGAATGGTTCGACAGAAATCTTAAATACTCAATCTTAAATACTTTACGATACATCTGCGAGATATTACACGACACTATATCTATAGCAGAGGACAAGGAAAACACATCTGAGTAATTTATTTTCCAAAAACGTATAATCAAGAAGGAATTTCTTTGGCTTTCAAAAATCTATCAGATTCGAAGGACGTAGATAGCACTGCACGCATTTCGAACCAAGGTTGAATCACATTGCGCCTTACGCAACGATTACAAATTGAAACGTTGACTATCTATACGAAACAGCAGCAATTTGAACTACGTTCTTCCCTCAGAAAATTGAAGCAAGAGAGAGACGTTGAGAGCAAAAAAACAGACAGTGGAAATTTTTCAATTCAATTTGAAAATCAGAAACACTATATATTTTGCAACATCGAAGCGTGACAGAAAAGATGAAAGCAAAGACGAACAAGTGACAGTCGAGGAGAAAAAAGATCTTCCAAAATTCGACTCGACAAATGATAGAGCTAACTCTAGCGTCTCGCAAACATCGAGTAATTTTGAGAACTCTACATACACGTGCCAGCAAAAGAGGTAAATTCTGAATTTATCCATATTTTCCTCTCTTACACTCACCTATGCCGAGAAATGAATTCACTGGAAGTTTTAAATGCATTATACCATCTCAGTGTCCAACATGCAAGGGTCTATCCTGCCATTCGACTACCGAGGATGTGGACGAAGCCATTGTCGAATGCCATTGTCGCTAACAGGACGATCATGATCGATCTGGCTAACACTGGGTCGCATATTCTACATGACGAACACAGAACAGGAATGTATTTTGATACCTATAGCATACCGCCCTTGGATTCCTCTTACGACTTCTCCTCGCCGAAACTCCACCACTGATATCGCTGGAACACGATGATGCTTCAAGAAATGCTTTCTTGGACAATATGATGTCTATGTATTTTATGTATAATGGTTAGTATTTCTATATTTTATGTGTAAATCTTAGCCAATTTCTTGGTCTGTTTACCTCTGATTGTAAACACAATGACCGAATAATCGTTGTTTCGAAAAATAGAATTTTTCTTCATTGTAAATATAAATTCGTAAATTCTCATTGTATGCCGTCATGTTTAATCGTACTCTTTGAAAAAAAAATTAAAATAACTATTTCATTTAATATCTCTTTCTTTTACAAAATTAATAATTTGAATTTCGTCTATTTCTTACTCTTAACTCCGCCCTTATTTACAATAACCATTTTTTTTCGTATTTCATATTTAGATAATGTATATTAAATATTTAAAATTTAGAAAGAAATTAAAATAAAATATAAGGCTCGAATCAACACATGGAAAATGTCGCGTCAATTAAACATGTTCGTTCCTGTTTTATCTCTCCCTTCTTTCAAGTAAAAATAAGTATCCCCTAGTCTCAAAAATTTTCGTAAAGGATCCCATCATAAATACTAAAAAAAAAAATACTTTCACTAAGACGTCGAAGACATAGGGTCGTGCCAACAAAAGATGACCTCATAAAACTATCTGCTATTCATGTCCACTGTACGTGTCTTGCTCCCTCCCCACAATAAAAAATGAAATGGTATCTCACTCATTTCTTTTTCCAGACTTCATCCTCCACTTTGTCGGAGGTCCTCTACTACTCCCTGCCCCAATCATCTCGTGAGAAGTTGTGGAGCGAGCTAATCAGATTTGTGTAGCTATAGAGCGAACAATAAGAATGCTCCATTTAATTATCCTATTATCCCTTCATCCATTGACCAATCAGAGCCCATCCTTCCAAACAGACCGTCTAAGATCACGCCCATGATAGGAATAGCATGGAAGGGGTTTATTTTGATCCAAGAGAGACGTGGAGAGGGTTTGTTGATACCAGAAGTGGCGTAGAGGGGGAGTGTTTTGATATCCTCGCCATACCTTCCCTATTACTACTGACAGCAAAGATAAAAATGCATAGTTTGATGACGATATAAACATTGAAATAATAATTACAAATTGATGTGCACATATTTCTTTAAATTTTTAAAATTTCTTTTACTTTTTATGTAATTTAGTTTATACATGTGCAATATTAATTGATTCATTATTTTTAGTAGTTAATTTCATTATTTATTAATATAAAAAAATAAATATTATATGTAAATATCATTTACTTCCCAAAAAAAAGAAAAAAATGTTGAGATAAAATCTCTAATAAATCCTGCGATGCCTCTTATGTTGGACACATAGGAAGAAATCTTAAAACTAGATTTGCTGAGCATCATAATTATATTAAATAGTACCGGAATAGTAACAACCAATCGGTGATCACAGAACATCGTATTTGAACATGACTTCGACTTCGAGAGAATGTCGTGATATAAAATGAAGAGCGCTTTCTTAATAAACATTTGATATTTGAGTTCCTTCATATATTCATACAACAAAATAGTCTCAATTAACATCAGATATACAGGATATAAAATCATCAAATTTATGCACAATTATTAAAAGACATTAAATAATTACATTTTGTCGATTTATTCAAATTATTTTTTATGTATTGACATTCTTTTTATTTTCCTCATTGATCTGACATTTCTTACTTATTATATTACATATATTATCATGTTTCGTTTGAGTTGTGATCAACAATAGTTTTTAACTTGATACTTTTTAGTGATAATAAATTTTAATTGGTTTTATCCAATGTTGAGAATTTCTTCTATGTCTTGGGATGAGTCACCAGTTTTTAAATGTTAATTTATAACTTATTGAATAGAATAGTTTCGAAATATTTATAAGATAATTGTTTTAATATTTCAAATAAATTATGACATCAAATCTGTTAATCTGATAGTGATTTTTTTCTTGGACATGAAAGGATTAATATTTTGAAATTGTATTGCTGAGGATTCAAAGTGAACCGAAACGTACTTTTTTGGAATAAAGATTATATTTTCTGGAATAAAGATTTAAGATTGCATATTAATTACCACGCTGATTCTCATTCGCCTTGATTTTTTTTTAATTTTTTGTTGTTGAATTTGGAAGAGTCCGTCAGAAAGTTACATTATTATTATTTGGAATATTTATTTATTTTATTTGTTTTGATTGTTTTAGGATTCAAGAGTGAATATTGTATATAGAATCTTAATACATTCAAGTTTGTTCAGGCTGTCCCAAGCATAACAGATTTTAACTGTATTTAGCAATTCGGCTTTGTGCATAGGATAAACCGAAACAAATTTGAATGAACAGAGGATTTTGTACAAATTAGAATCGATAAGCATGTAATATATTTTACATATCTGTTGCGAGCCGACATTATCTAGCATATTACAGTTATGGTTATCATATGTACATTATGCAATAAGGTTACGCTTCTATTATACGATCCACATTTCATATAATGAATGCGATGATTGAAACTAGTTGTGTAGTAACAGACATGTACCTATTTGATATCGAATATATGCTGCAATGATTATTATCGTCTCATAATAGTTGGCTCTCTGAAACTAATCGGAAATATATCCACTGTTCGTGCTGTACTGATGAATCCTGTCCAAATCATTTAATGAATTTCAATTAAATATCTGCAATAACTTTTCGAATAGAATGTATATTTTCTATTACCTGATATAATATATCGTGAAAAAAAGAATACACATAATTAATATAATCTCAAATTTTTTAAAAAAAGTTTTTAAAACTTATTATATATATAATTATTATTATTATAATATATAATTATTATTATAATATATAATTATATGTATATATAATTATTATGTATAAACTTATTATATATAATGTGTATTATATATATAGCTTTACCTTGTACACTATTGTAAATAATCTTTCATCAAGATAAATATTTTCGATATGATATTAATGTGAATATACAATATGAATATACAATAAATATATTGACCCAATCATATACTTGCATTGTTTAATGAAATCGAAATATAATATATACAGGAAGATTTAAAGGCTCATTTTAATAAAACTTGAACATCCAAATTCTAAAATCTTGTTTTGCAACGACTACAGGCATGGGATCTAATAATGAATTTTCCACTAAATTATTTTCAATCCAAAATCAATAAATTCATGATGGAACCAATAGATAGCGTTTATTAGTTTAGCGGAAACTCTATCTCATATTAGGCGCCTATCTCATAATAGGGAGCTTTCCTTTAATAACACGATATAAAAGATATTGGGTATGAGAATAAGCTTCCGTTCTTTTTTAATGAAAAAAAAGTATTTATAAACAAAAAACTGTATTAAACTTACTCATTCAAAGTATCCTTCGGAAGTGACAACTTTTTTCCACTTTTCAATAAATGGATTCTTCGAAGGAAGAAATCTGATTCTTTTGAAGCGATCCATTTTCTCTCATCAAGCCATTTTTTAATACCTTCGTAAGAATCAAATTGCTCTCCAGAAAGAGCCGACTGCATGAATCGGAACAAATGGAAATCTGAAGGAGCAATGTTCGGTGAATACGATAGGTGTGGCAGAATTTCCCACTTCACTCCTTCCAAATATTTTTTGATCGGTTTTGCAACGTGTGGCCTAGTGTTGTCATGGAATAGAATCAGCTGTCGTCCTTATTGTCTCATTCCGATCGTTTTTCTTTTAAAGCTTGATTTAAACGTATCAGTTATCGATAACGATCATCAGTGATGATTTCGGATAGTTTCAGCAGCTCATAACATACAATACTCTTTTAATCTCATCACAACATAACCTTCGAAGCATGGATATTCCATTTTGGCGTTGATGGACTTGGATTCATCTAGCATCATACTTCCGGGCGTTATGATTATCGTAGTAGATCCATTTTTCATCGTCAGTCATGATACGATCAGAAAGTCAGAAAACCTTTTGTTGTCGTTGAAGCAGCACATGACCAAATGTCTTTTCATATCTCTCTCTTTTAATTTGTAAGCATCCAATTTCCTTCTTTTTGCATCATTCCCACTGCGTGACGTTTTCCAACAATGGATTTATCAACATTTAACTCTTTTAACTCATCGAGCGTAAGATCTGGATCTTCTTCGAGTATGCTTACAATTCTGCATCTTGAAATTTTTTTGTTGCCTTCACGTTCTTTGTCACGCACGTTCAAATCACCGTTGTTGAATCATTTTTTGCAGATAGTATTTGATGGAATATGCTTATCATAAATATCTACTAGCAAATAATGCGTTTCCTCAGCACTTTTCTTTGAAATGAAATAGTGGAGTAAAACTTCTGGCAAATGTTGCTTTTTTGAAATAAATTCCGACATTTTCAACGCAAAGAAATTACTCTTATTTACAGTTTCGAACAAATGCCAACTATTGAACTCAAAAGCTTGAACATACACCTTTCAGATATATATATTGCCATTTGATTAAACACACAAGCAGTGCTACTAACGACACCTCTCCACAATGGGCGGAAACTTATTCTCATACCCAATATATAATAAAACAACAATACAGAATTATACATAAATAATTTTTAAAAATAAATATGTTAAACAAGGACTTTCTCTCATTAAAATAACAAAATACAAACTAAATCTGGGCTAATGAGAGTCAGCGTGAATGGAGGTACATATTAAAATTTTTACACATGAGTTTGTTAATCCATATGAAGTGTTGATATTACATAAGACTTTCTAAGATTTCAAATAAAAATGATATCAACGCTTCGTATGGATTAACAAATTTATGTATAAAAATTTTATTGCGCACCTTCGTTCGCGCTGACACTCATTAGCCCAAATAGTTCGTTTTTTTATAAATAATTTTTACAGAAACAAATAATGCATTTGTGTTATTTGTGATACATAGATATCGCAAAGATGATGACCATGAAAAAAATGTGTAATACAAAGTGACTTTTTAAACAAAAAAATCAAAGTTTACGCTTATGAATAAATTTTCTAATCGAACAAAAATTAAAATCATGCGATCAAACACTGATTACGCAAAATATTAAGTTTAATTTCACGCAAGACGTTCGAATGCAATCAGTTGTTTGCTTAACTGTGCGAATGATTGCCACAATGCACTAGAAAATACCTTACATCAGTGGGAAACTCGATAAGATGATTCCTTATCATTTTCTTAATGTGTAACAAGAAGATAATATCACTTAATAGTAAAGAAATATCGATTTCAACTCACAAGGGAAATTTTATAACTGTCCGGAACCGATTTGATTTTCCATGAAATATGTTGAAAATCTAAAAGACACGTATTTTTTATACATGTGTTAACTCATGTTTAAAGAGTGAAACATCCCTTTGAAAAAAAAGTTTTCGATATTTTTCTTTCAAGCCGAATATCGTTGGAAGTATAAAAGATAGAAAAAATTTTTTTAAATAAAAGTTGTACGATTTTAAGAGTGTATTTTAAAATTAGAAGAAAAACAAATAAAATTAGAAGAAAAACAATTTTTTTTATTTTTTTGTTTAACAAAATACCCCTATTACCCGTAATTTTTTTAAATTTTCTATTTTTTTACCATATTAAACATTATTTTTTTTATAAATTCAGCCATGTGTAATAAAATTACATTACGCCATATCATTTTTAAGAATTAATATTTCTGTATGTACGCTATCCATGCTCATATACGTAAGTAATTGTCATTGGAACAATAAGGTATATGAAAAGATGTCTTAAATTTGTATAGATTTTTACATGTGTGTGTATTTAGATTTTGTAAATATATATTTTTATGCACACACACACACACACACACACACACACACACACACACACACACACACACACACACACACACACACACACACACACACACACACACACACACACACACACACACACACACACACACACACACACACACACACACACACACACACACACACACACACACACACACACACACACACACACACACACACACACACACACACACACACACA
>NW_012130106.1:624769-670356 GCF_000143395.1 Atta cephalotes | reverse complement strand
ACACACACACACACACACACACACACACACACACACACACACACACACATTAACCCTATTATTATTTCTTTGACATTTAATTTCTCTTCCATAAATAAAAATTAAAAACAATTTTATTCCAAATCCAGTCTTTTATAATAAAGTCTTTTATAATAAAATTATTGTATAAGATTGGTATTTTTAAAAAATTCGTTCACGTGTAAAAAACTATACAAATTCTACTTAAAATATCTTTTCATATTTTTTATTGTTTCGAGTGGATCTGGACTGGAAGATCTATCTGTGGCTCGGCAGTTGAAAAAAGAAATTATATTGCAAATAATTTGTAAATTAAGTGTATAAAATAATGAAAATAAGGTTAAAGTATACAAAGTAAATAAAGTATAAAAAGTAAACAAACATATGTATGTAAAAATGAAAATTTATTATTAATAACATTACATAGTTACATTTTCGTAAAAAATTGTTTTAAAAATTCATTTCTTTCTTTCAATCGAATTATTTTTTTTGTTAATTATTCCATCTCTTTTATTTGTTCCTCTTCAACTACAATCAATTTTTTTCTCACATTGTAAACCTCATTTGAATCTCATTTTTTTTTGTCATTTTTTTAATGGAGTACAAATTGAATCTAACATTTCTGCTGAATTCGGCCTATCATTTGAATATCTTCTAATGTGTTAGAATTACTATTATTGACATCGATATCTAATTCTATAAATGAATCAGTAGCAATCGGATTAGACAATGGCAAAGATCTTGCATTCTGTGGATACGGAGTAGAAAGAGTGCAGTTCATTGAGAGACTATTTGGAGAAAACATGAATCGGCTGAAATATGTCGAAATGCTGCTTGGCCTTGATACAGTTGTAAAAACCTAATCTGTGATTTGACTGAATGAGGATATTGTCGAACTGAAGTTTATGAAAAAAAATTTCCGCTCAATAGGATGACGTCCTGCAACATTTTAGGGAGCGTTGCGGAAAGTACGCCATTCAGTGAATAGTTCCGTAGTGCTCTTTACAGCTGAATGTATCCATTGATAATAAGTGATTAGATAATAACTATTTATGGATGATAATTTATGATATAATTATGTATACATTCAAGATAAACAACATTTATGTATACATTCAATAACAAAGGATATAAGACTATTCACGTAGCAGTTTTACGTTCAGTCAATGTAGTTGCAGTAATTTTGTCATAATTATATCTGTGCAATTTGTTAAATTCTTTTTATATTATGATTCAAACCTAAGTTTAATCTTTGGAAACGATTATCAATCCACTTAATGTTGTTAAACTCTTATTAGCATCTATAAGTTCAATGTAAAATTACAATCTCTAATACATAATCAA
Source organism: Atta cephalotes (assembly GCF_000143395.1). NCBI lineage: Eukaryota > Metazoa > Arthropoda > Insecta > Hymenoptera > Formicidae > Atta > Atta cephalotes. The sequence goes on along the minus strand of NW_012130106.1, from coordinate 668,994 downwards.
TTATCATCTCCGCGATATCACAACTTATTTAAATATTCGTAGTTTAAAAGTAGTTATACAAACGAAAGGCCAGAAGAATTTGAAAATCCAGTAGAATTTAATTTTGACAAGAGTTCAACAACATATGATATCAAAGGTTGCAATAATATAGCTGTAGTAAAATGTTCTCTCTCTCTCTCTCTCTCTTTCTCTCTCTCTCTTTCTCTCTCTCTCTCATGATGCAAGAAATTATTATGCTTAAAATATTTTTTCATCAAGATCATTGTATGATAATGAATATAATGAGTAAACGATACAAAATATAAATTTATTGTGTATGAACATTTTAGAGAAATTATTTCATTATTAAGTATACTATATATGTTTCGAAATTATTACATAAACGACAAGTAAATAAGATATTAAAGCGTAAAACTGAAAATAACTTTAAGAGAATAATTTTAAAATATAAGATAAAATAAATATTTTAAGATAAAATAATGTACAAAGATGAATAAAAAAGTTTTACTTACTTTAAAAGAAATAATAAAAATTATTATAACTCTTAACATTATTTATAATTTGTAATGTTGCAAATATCAATTATGTCAATTTACTTATTCGTTGATTTATGTATTTTATCATTCTGATGGCAATTAAATAGCGTATATATGGAAGCGTTAATAATTAATTCTCAAAAATGATATGTCGTAATGTAATTTTATTACACATAGTTGAATTTGTAAAAAAATAATCTTTAATTTGGTAAAAAAAATTAAAATTATGGATTGTGGGTGTATTTTGTTAAACAAAAAATAAAAAGAATATTTTTGAGATTTCTACGAGTGCTTTCTATATAAAGATTGTGCGGATTTCTTCCGTGTCCAGATCCATTTTTGGAATGCCAACGTTTCATGAACCTTGCAATTCACTTCATCAGGACGAGGAGCAGCCTGATACTGATGAAGTGAATTGCAAGATTCACGAAACGTTGGCATTCCAAGAATGGACACGGAAGAAATGCGAAACGCATATATAAATAATCTTTAAATAAAAAGAATTTTTTTTCTTTGTAACTTTAAACTACTCTTGAAACCGTAATTTTTGTTTAAAAAATTTTTTTGATCATACTTCCGATGATATTCGACTCGAAAGAAAAATATTGTTTTTTTTCAAAGGGATGTTTCACTCCTTAAATATGAGTTAGCGCATGTATAAAAAAATACATGTCTCTTAGATTTTCGTTTTATAACATATTTCATGGAAAATCAAATTGATTTCGGACAGTTGTAAAACTTCCTTTGTCTCAATTCACTGCGGGGGGGGAGGGGGAGGTAGAGTGGTCTCGCGTCGCGGGGGGGGAATGGAATGACGTCACGGTGGAGGGAAAAGGGGATGATGTCACTAGGCTAAGATGATGTTATGGGGGAAAGAGGAGAGAGATAATGTCACAAGTGGTAACGTCACTAGGGTATGGAGATGACGTCACGAGAGGCAGGGCAAGAGGATAATGTCACTGGGTGCGGAGTGTGCGGAAAATTACGTAGCGGTGTCCTGATTCGCCGCGGTGCGCCATCGGGATGACGTCACATGGATTAATAGCCGCGCTCTCCGCTGGGCCGTCGCCGCAGTTCGCCATCCCCACCGCGCACGCTATACTTATCATGTAAATTTATCATTTTATATGTACCATTTCACACTTATCATCTCTTTTCCTGTTATACATAATCTTCCTTGCTGCGTTTATTAAATGCGACTTCTTGTCATAATTACTAATTCTTGCAAAAATATTTTATTCGATTTTGGGTGTAGCAATTAATTATCTTAAGAGTGTGAATCTAATTCGTAACAATAACAGCACAATGTGTGATACCATCGAGACGGATGGAACGATCACGTTACATGATATCACGGAAATAAAGAAGAAGAAAGAAAGAAAGAAAAAATAATTTCATATACTAATATATAATATGATATTTTGTTTTTAAAATTAATAATAATAGAAGACTTTTAATAATAATACGAAATAAATATAATAATAGGGCATATAAGAATCAATAACAAATTAAATTTTATATTAAAAAACGAAATATTACATATTTCGATTTTTGAATTAGACCCTCTTCAGATATTTACTTAATAGATGTTACTATGATTTAATAGTATTGATTGTGAAAAAAATATTGCATGTCGTGTGAACGTTAAACGGAAGAATCGAAATTGCTCGCCAAAAGAATTGGAAGGCCGATTGAATAGAATTTTATAACGTTCTAATAAAATTATAAATTTTATCAATTGATATCAAAAAACAATATATCACCTAGAACTTTCATCAATATGTCAAAAAAATATAATTCGATATGATACTCGTCAACTTTCTATTAGTCAGTGTAGTAATAAATAATATATAGTCTTAACCATAATGTAAAATCCACAGTCATAAATTATATAAAATTGTATTCTTCAATAAATATTATTAAATAAAATATGAAGATGTAGAAACAGTCCAGGAATAAAATTAAAAATGTATAACTATTGTGACTGACAAACAGAAAAATATTTAAACCATTATGATATTGGCAACGCAAAGTTAGATTTTGTTTACAATAGAAATGTATACTTTATGTAAGTTCAATGTCAGTTTAAAGATTAATGCTATTCTTCTGCTTTTTATTTTGAAACATCTCAGAAATTAACCCCTTATTGTAACATTGTTTTTCGTCAATAATTTCAATATTGTTTCATGTTCATCATCATCATGTTCATCATGTTCATTATCTAATCTATGTTCGATTATAACGGAACGAGAAGATATGTTCCTGCGTATATGATTTCAATGCTCAGCAATTCGTGTTTTTAGCTGTCTATCAATCCGTCATACAATGCGTCGCAATTATTACAATTAATTTTATAAACTACATTATTTTTAGACAGACGAGGATCTTTATGTATGTACCTTTATGTATGTATTTCTATAGTTTATTTGAATTATAAAATAATATTTTTTTAATGTCATTTCTATTGGTTAAATTTTTTTGTTAAAGACAGAATAAAAAGCACTGTAAATCATGATAAAACGATTGATGTATCAATGTCATTATTAGCTCGATCAACCGGCGCTGCACTTCTGACTCTGACTTCTTTAGTCTCTCTTATTAATTGTCAAAGATAAGATTAAATGGATAATCATTATTCAGTAAAATGTTTATTATAAGTATTAAATTTTTCATTCGTTTCTTAATATATAATTTAATTTGTTATTGACTCTTATAATATTATTTTACATCTTATTTATATGCATTATTTGTAAATTTTGTACGAGTCATACATATCCCCTCCTATAATCCCCCTATAATCTTCTCCTATAATTCCCCCTATGAGATATATGACAAAAATGCAAGGATTTAAAAAAGTTTATTTTTTAATACGAAATATAAATATTTGGGATTTCTAATATTTTTTTACAATATACAAATAGATAGTACAAAGATTTACTGATATAGTTCGTTTGCTTTAACATAATAAACTCGTTTCGTCGATACGCAATTTAATTTATACTAAGACCGGCTTCGCAAAGTTCCTCGATGATCGACAACATCTCGTTGTCATAAGAATTGTTGCCTTCTCAGTGCGAAGCGTCGAGCAATCATAGATGATCCATCAGCTCGTTAATATTATCCCAATGTAGTCGATCGCGTTGTTCATGTCATTGCGCAAAGTAATCTCTTTCCAGATTTCTTCTGTTTCTTGGGTGTGATGAACATCAACGGCGCGATTATGTATTTGTACTTGTATCTTCTGTTGCTCAATAATCGACCCTGCGAATGGTACATGTGTTTATGCGCGTTCGTCGCCAGCTTACTCTTGTACTTGTGCATATCGTCTTTCATATAGAGGAGATCGTCAGAAATTCTCTTGTAAATCAACTCATAAAGATCGAGTGTATCGGCGTATTGTATGCCGTAGATAATTATGTTGTTCTCGTCATTTACGTCAAAACGTTTATTACCAGTGTAGCAAACGCCTTGTATAGTACATGCAATATACTATATCGTTATCTTTATCCCGCATTTCCCAAAACAGCCTCGTCGTACTTTTGACTCAGCATATTTTTGCTCAAACCGGCTGACAACGCTTCTCGGTTTTCTGATGTTTGCAACCGATTCTGAACCTTACTAGCGAATCATCGGTCGTTTCGAAAACATTCGGACGACTCTATCAGTATACGATCGTCGTACACTAGGTGGAGGTTATTGGCTGTACATGATATTACCATTGATTATCGGATTTACGCAGAGTTGCAAAACTCTCGAACGTCTCGCTCGCTTCTTCTCCCTCTTTTTCCTCCTCCTCTTTCGCGCTTGGAGGCAGACGCTACATCATCATTGCGCGCCGAGGCTATCAACGATCTGTCGCAACGGTTTGACAATAGACTTAAAATGCCTGTCCAACGACACGTTCTCTTCGATTATATCGATCTTCAAAGCGTGATGTTTCTTGCGGATCGATTCGCTTCTCAATCTCGCGATTTTTTCACATTCACGCACATTAACCATTGTTCGTCTTTGGCGAAGTATCGACAATGACTGATCACGTTACGGAATCGCGAACTTATTAAATCATTTTCTGTATTTTCTATCTTTAATTAGCCCACTGTCCTTGTCTATTACTAGAAAATTTTTTTTTGTCACCAACAATCGCGGCACAACAAACAAAATTCGCGATACGACATGTTGGTACCCACATGATTGTTTTGTAAATGTGTTTCAAGTTGATACCATCCTGTTTGACAGGCTTAATAGGTATGCACTGTCACGTATCAGATGTTTAGGTATCCTTGTGTACATCTAACAGAAATAGAAGTTCGATGGTAGCCCATCGAGAAGTATTTTCTCACCGCATCTTGTTTGTCACATATTATCAAAAATAAAAATAAAATTTGGACGCGTCTTGCTCGGTGGAACGACAATTCACTGTTGTTGGAGAACGTAAAGTAGCAGATTTCGATAGATGTCAAAAAATTTTTGAGATATGTATTTTTGACTGTTATAGTGACTTTTAGTAGATATACACATTTTCGAAACATACGTCATTCAAGCTATCGAGTAAGCTTATGAGAACGTTGGTTTTATCGCAATTCGATGGGCCGTAAATAATTGCGCGTATAATACTCGATAGCATTTTGTTGTGCTTGCGTCGCGCTGCCTCTCATCATTCGCGATTTTGCGTTACAGTTCGTGACGCATACTGTAAGCTGTTTCCGCATGAATTTCATGCTTGCATTACAGGTTACGCGCTCTCGAACGCTTATTTAAAAACGTCTGACCCCGCAAATCGCATAGTAGCGAAATATATCTCGCACTGTGCCATCTTTCCGACATTCGGGACTTGAGCGCCGAGTAGTTGCAGTACATACCGAAAGTTGTACTGTTACACGGGTACGGCGACTATATCAACCACGTGTGGGACAAGCTTCCGGAATACACGAAGGTTTAAATCTATCGTTGCTGCGATGAGTACTACGATCAGTCGTGGCAGCGGACGCACATCGATTGTCTCGCATCCAAGATAAAGGACTGTAGCGAATGTCGACGACATGCGGCGATCTACTGAATTGAGTGATAAACGCGCTTTCTTCCGAGTAACACATTTCAGGCCAGTTTCATGGCCCGGACATTCGGCTGATCAAACGATTAACCAGAAATGACATGGACATAAATCTATTGGACATGGCATGCCGAGAAGACTTCGCATTTCGGAGCAACGATCTCAATAGGAACGCGGCGAACAATGTACTAGCTGATAAAGCGCTAGGACGCATCATCGCGAGAGATTTAGCTCTCTCTGAGCGAGAGAGCCGCTGCTACTGTTGTCTGGGCAGCGAAAACTAAAGATCATGAGCATGAAACTAAGGTGAACGAGAAAAAAAATGACGAAAAAGCGGATACTTCTGACAGCGAAATGAGACGGCGTTTTATCGATTCTGTCAATGTTGGGCGCGCTCGGTTCCTTGATCGGTGAAGCGTCGCAAAAGCGGCAACAAGAGCAATAAAGTCGTGCGAAGTCAGTTCGAGGAGCTGCAACGTCATGATTGCGTGATGGAATAAGGCCTGTAATTCGCTCCGTACGAATACAGTATTTCGGTTCCGTACAAACGCGGACAGGACGTAGCAACGAAGAAGAAAAAATGCCAAAGAGACAATAAAAATGCCCTCGGGCACAACTATCAAAGTACAATTGGACGAGCTCGCGAAATGTGTGCACACCGTACTTCAGAGATTTTCATACGTAATGCGTATCGACAAGCGGCGTGCAACGAAACAAAAGCAGTATTGTGAATCAAAATACATCCGTGTCCGTATTTATACGGAGCAAGGTTCACGGTTCACAGTTCACGGTTCACAGTTCATGGCTCTGTTCCATCACACAATCCTAACGATGCGACGAGATCCGATACTCACTTGGTAGCGTACGCTAGAAGAGAAACAATCGCGTCGTATAGATAGAGTACAATCGCACGTCCTATCAGACATACAATCAAAACTTTTGCAGACAGATATGTCTGCGGTTTCTACGAACAATCGACGCGCGTGAATTTAAAAAGCTCGATGAGATGCCGTGAAATTTCAGTATTTCGAACGTTTTTTTCGTAATGATATTTACGCTGAGCGAGAAGAACAGTCCTTGCGGCGAACTATTTTCCATAGGTTTGGGAGACGACAATTACGAGCTCGGACTAGCGTTTTTTTTAGACTTATTTCAGTACCGAACGTAAACGAATCGAACAATAAATTTTTGGCAAAAACGATACAGAAATTACAATTCCTGAGGTTTCGTACGAAGTGCGAGATATAAATGAATTTTTGAAATATGCGATTTTATGAAAATGTTCATGTCTCGACGCGTTCGATGCTGATGATGCAGCGCAACAACAGCAATAATAACAATGACGACAACAAGGGAGGAGAATATCTGAAAACGCTCCTCGCAAACTACAACACGGTAAGTTGCGAGAATAGATAAGCCTACAAAATAAACTTTAGCAAGCCCAACAACATTGGACCGGTGCTAGAATTCTCATTGAAACGTATACTGCAAGCGCGAAGATGGCACCAATCGGACGTTCGATCAACATAATAAACGTAAACGTTATCATTGAGTGTAACCACGAGCACATACAACAAAAGTGCCCATATGATACACGAATTTTCGTCGAGCGTGCTGCCGGGATATAAGATATCTGAAAGGCCGGCAGATCATCGCACGACATTACGGATCTAACAATACGCGTCATCGATCAGGAGATTATTCTTGAAACCAAGCGATAATTATCGTATACGGAAAAAATATCGCACAATCGATATCGCATGCGACTTCGAATCGTATTCTCTACTGCCATGCGATATGTTGTCAGCGATAATTTAATTTTAAAGTATGATAGCTGTTCAACATTGCTACGTATCGAAAAAATGTAAAAGACAGGAAAAAAGTTATAAAAAATGTAGCAAGTGAGCTGTATTTACTTTTAAATGTTATGATCTGCTCTATGTGAAAATAATAAAATTATTAATAATAAGTTACAAAATATTAAGAGTGAGATAATTATTTAGTTTACTTTCCTGAGTGAAAATGGCATTGCGAATCAAAATGGCATTAGTATCAAATGCAATGCAAAAATGCTATGCAAAAAGAAAAAGCCACAGAAAAGCTTGCTGCTTTGTAAATAATTTGCTTTCTATTTGCTTAATCTTTTTTAAAATCTGGATATGCAAATTTCATAGCTTTAACAGATTTTTCTTTAAATTCACAAACAAGCTTTTTTTTACTATAAAACTTTACAATTTGAAGATATACTACTAATTTAAAAGCAAATGCCTTAACAATTATTTATTAATTTTTTAATACAAATATTCTATAATATTTGATATATTAAATTACAGAATTTATGCAAAAACATCCAGAGCTGCAAAGTGGGAAATATTCTGCAACATTTGCTTTTAAACATGCTCAGAATTATGAGAAAAAGTAATAGACGAATTTCATCACATACTTAGTGCAGTAAAAGATTGGAAACAATGGGGAAGGTATGTATTATACGTATATTGATAAACAATTGAAATTCTTTGAAAACAAGAAAAAATTATATGTTTTGAATAACTTGAGCACATTTTATCAGTATTATAGACTTAGCAAGACATATGAAGTTCCATTAAAACCAAAAATATTATGATTGAGAAGCATAAAAAACAAACTGATGAAATTACTGGCCTGTATTAAATCAGGTTTTAATAGAAATGGATCAAAAGCAAAATGGATCTTAGCACTTATAGGTTTAACGATCGTGGAAGGACATAAGACAGTTCAGAAATCTAATGTGCAATTTGTAAGCAATCTTTGCTATATTATATAATAATTTCTGAAATATGTAAAGAAATTAATATTAGGACAGAAATTTATATACGTGTTTTTTGCAAGAGTGCTTAAATAATGTATGTAACGTAAATAATGATATAGTGGAGAAAGATTTTTTATAATAATCAAGAGCAATAACACGAGATCTTATACCACAAAACTCATTGTTTCCTCAAAATGATTATTGTAAGTATGCCTGAAAAAAATGATCCACCGGAAAGTTTAAACAATGATAATATTGAACTAATAAAAAAAATCTTCAACAAACATAAAAATAACACGTAGAAACACCAACTATTGCAATTGTCAACACAGCATATTCTATTCTATAACTCTATAACTATTTCTATTTCTATAACTCTAACTTCAAATTCGGTGTCAATAAAAAAATGTTAAGAGAACTTCTGCTGTACAAAAATATGATAAATCAATAGGACAGACTGAAAAGTTGATTACAATTTCATAAAAAGATAATGAGATATGACAATATTATGAAAAAAATTAAAACTTTATAAGATGTAATTAGACTTAAAAGAAAGAAATGTTATTGCTAAAGAAAAAATATGTATATTGTTGGAACAATTTTTTAAAACAATTGAAAACTGATGAAGCTATAAAACAATATTAGAGTATTTATAAGTAAACCGAAGTTCCTATAAGTTATGTTGATGTTCAAATTTTACGTTCATTAAAATTTTATTTTATTTCATTTAATTTAATAATTAAATATAATTTTTATGTATCTTCTCTTAAAAATAAGAAATTATTTACGTATAAACTTTACTACCTGGTGATTATAACGGTAATGTATGTTAAATTGTTAACATATGTTTTCTGTTAAAGATAACAGATTATTAATTGATAAATATCGGGTCCAGCTCGGATCATCGATCTTGGCATATGTTGTCAAGGTCATGACCCTGAGATGGTTTTAATTGGTGCTCGTCCTTCGTTTAAAAGTAATCGACAAAAAAAGTTTGATTCATGATTGGATTAAAATTAAGTTATTATATACTATTAAACTTTCGGAATATTTATATTTAATGGATATATATAACCCATTACCTTTTCTTTGTAAAATGGGAAAAATCTTCACGAGTTCCTCGCGGAGGGAGGAGGCAGCCCACCGATGGAAAGTCCCAGCGTGCTACCTCCCCTCTCTCCGCCGAGGGAAGACCTCCCAGGGGACAGGATTTTGTTCGGGGGCAGTGGAATTTGGCAGCCTCCCTCCTTCCCGAGAACCGCTGTCTACCCACTAAAAACACCACCTGTAGCCTCTGGGGCATTTGCAGGGGGAAGCCGAGAACTAGGCCAAAGGTATTGCATCTGACTTTCCCCCTGCCGTCACCATTGGTATGTGGCGATCCTCCTTTGTCTATTGCTAGCCGGCACAACTGCATTTAGTGGGGCTTCCACGCTGGTCCAGACACCGTTCGAAGGATGCAACTTCATGTTGCGCCAGGTGAGTGGGGCGCAAGTTCTTGCGGCAGGATCTTCACACGAGTGGAGAATCATCGGGTGCCCTTTCAGGGAAGGGGAGAGGGGGCTCCCGCCTACTCGTCAATCTTAGCTCTTGATGCGTCAGACGGTGACGTTCATTCCACCGGAGGTTGTATCTTCAGTGAGATTACGAAATGTCCGAGTCCAGCCACTGTCGGAGTTGGCAGGGGGGATAATTTTCCAACTCAGTATCCTCTTGACCTCCTCCTTCTACCCCATTACTCTGGAGCAGAAAAAGAAGACTGCTCTTCAGTATTCCTCCCTCTCAATTATAATTAATAACAACGGTCGGGAGAGATAAGTCCAAGTCTATAACGGTTATGAGCTCTACGTGTTTCGCCCCCCATGTGAACGGAGGTCTCCCTCTGCTGTACAATGATAGCAACTATTAGTGTCTTCCTTCTATATCCAGTGCAGATACACCCCGAAGCCATGCCCGGAGAATATCTGCACTAGGTGGAATGTTAGTCCGTTCCGCTTCCTGTCCAATCATTTGACCAGACAGGGCTGGATGGTCCCAGTGGTCATACAGCCGGAGGAGCTTGGGAGCCGCAGGAGTCTCTTCACACACGCGGATAGTTCTCATCATGTCTATAGTCCTTGCGGGGGAGGGCTCCGCCTCTCCCTGATCGCCAGCATACATAACTTGGCGCGCTCTTTGGCGACCAGGTCTACAAGAGAGATCCGGCGATAACAGTAATCATCTTGCCAGCTTTGGGAGTAATTGTCTTAAAATGCTGAACAAACTTTCAGAGCCCATCCAAGGTGAGTTCCAAATATTTAAATTTGAGACCCACCTCGACACGGACTCTAAGTCGATATGGGTTTGTGACGGCGGCTACGCACCGAAGGCCTTCTCGTTATAAAAGAAGAGAATTTCCGCTTTGTTCAGCGCCACCTCCAGACCCACTTCTCTTATCCTCCGCATCACCTCGGTCATCGCAATCTTTGCTCGTGTGGTGGCCACCCTGTTTCCTCATCAGCTAAGTATTGTCCGCGTAGCAGACAAGGCTGCAGCCAAAGAGGACGGTGATAAGGATTACGTCGAATGCGAGATTCTACAACACCAAACCGAGAATCGATCCCTATGAAAACTCGCAAAATTTGACTTTCCAATCGGCCAAACCGATTTGTGTATTCTACGGTCCTGTCTCGGAAATAGTCACACAGCACTTCCCAGGAGAGAGAAGAGTTTTACGTGCGATACCTGCAATAAGTTCAACTCACACAGCCTCCATGAGCATGGGATTGGAATACGTTTAATTAGTGCATCATTGCTATGCGCTCGCGAGACGTAGGTCCCAACAAACAACTCACTGATTGGAGCGAGCGACTATCTACCAGCTATGCAAGCTGATTCTTGAGCATGTAACGCAGCTCACCCCGTCGGAACCAGAGACTTTAGTAAGTAGCTATCAATCACTATCCTCGCGAATCCTATCTATGATTGGACGCGGGCAAGAAACCAGTCTCCGTATACCGATCATCGGTCGAATCTTCGTAACCTAAGCTACTCCGAGTTTGCGTCGCCTACACGCGCGACATTGGTCGGCTAGCGCTTCGGGAGCTGCTGGAACGCTACTCCTCGGAGACGCTTCACAAGAATCACTCAGCAACTCGACCCCAGGCCTAATCCCGAGGCAGGGCGCCGAGCTTTCAACCTGATCAGCCTTTTCTCTGAAGGCTAATATATTGGCTTATCCATGATCCTGAGTCAATCAAACAATTAGACAGCCTCGTGCCTTATCGGAACAAGCCAACTTTATGTGGGGCGCCGGTAAAATTCGAATTCGGAACAGTAAATCACGAGTGCATATGGTGTCTAACCACCGACGCCCATACCTCCCGGAGATATATGGGAAGGCATAATATTCCACGGCTTCTCTATAGCTTCCCTAGGGATTTGAAGGCGTTCACTATATCTAGCGAAACTACCATTGCAACTTCGCCTTCCTCGATGTATTGGTCCGAGAGGGAGCAAACTCGGAGGATCTCGTGGATCGCCCCTTTGGAAGCCATATTGATCATCACATAACTTGAGACCAATCCAGGATAGGGTGAGTTCCGGGCAGCTGATTCTTTTGAAAAGTTTGCTCAGCTCATCCAGATCGCAAACAAATCTGCTTATAGACCGATGGAGAGTTCTCGAGTTCCTCTCCTTCCGCAAGAGAACAAGAGGAAGTTGCCATCTTCCAGTCGGAGGGGAACTTGCCTCCTTGAGGCAACTCGGAAATGATCTTGATCCGTATCATTCTCTAGACTCTCCCGCCAGAATTCGGAGGCCCGTTTCCTTTCTATTGATTTCGAGGGAGTGCGAGGGAGTGATGCTCCCCTCTCACGCGGGCGGCCTCGAGTTAGCGGAAGTTTTCCATCCGCCCGTGCGCCATCAAGTCCGCGGGAAGTGCTCCCGCAATGACTGTTAAGGCAGCATGCGACACTGTCCTCGATACTCATAAGGCTAATCGATGTTGCATCCGACTCAATATTTTCTTAAGCCGCGTGCTCGTAGACATCTCTCTATCCCATACTGGCGATCCATAGAGGAGCGTCGCCAGGTGTGCATATAAGCCTGCTGCAGCGACGTTCCGGAGTCGTGCAGATTCGGCATGACGCCCGCGAAGGTGTCAGTTTGATCGCACAGTTTATGAGTCAGCCGCTTAAAATGACCACTAAACTTCCACAATTCATCGAGGGTAAGGCCTAAATACTTTATAGTCGAGCTGACTATATTGGGGCCATCCATGCCTCCTCCAATCGAAATAAAGGTAAGTGGGGCTCACTCTCACGGTCACAGTCTCTACTTTTATCTCGGCTGGAGGAGGCTCTAGTTATGCGACCGGGAAAGTTCGGGTGAAGAGTCTTTTTATCCGGATAATTCTCCCCCTTTTCTCGCCCTCATCATACCTCTTCCTGATCGCCTGAACGCGCCAGTATAATTCAGCGTTTTTTGATGACCAAGTCCACAGGGGAGATCCCGGTGATAGCGGTGACCGCCGCGAGTAACATGGTACGCCAAATCCGGATGGCGAGTTTCCTCGCCACAGGGTTAACCAAGCGCTGGATGCGTTTGGATTCCTCCATTGCCCGAGCCCACATCATATAGGAGCACCGATAACATCTGTTGAGTGTTATAGATGCCTAACCCTGGCACTCGGATCTATGAGATTAGGCAAGAGACATCCCAGCGGACGCCATCTTGCTCTGGGAGTAATTGTTCTCAAAATGACAAACTTCTACAGCCTATCCAAGGTGAGCTCCAGATCCACCTCGACGCGAACTGATCCCATGTTGATATGCGTGATGACCATCAACTCTGTTTCTCCGCCACAACTAAAGTGTCGCAGCAGCAAGACTGTAGTCGACAGAAAGGGCGATGTGGAGGATTATATCGTTGCGAGATTCCACAGTATCGGACTGAAGACCGATTCTTATGGAATCTCGTATGTCAAAGTTTGAATCTCTAATCGGCCAAGCCGATTTGTATATTCCAGAATCCTGAAAATAATCCCATACCTCCCGGAGATACATGAGAAGTACCATAATAACCTAACCCTAACTGAATCCTATATATGGTTGGGTGAGGATTAGGATATTATATATATTAAACTTTCCAAGTATTTCCATTTAATGGGTATATAATAATCTAATTCTAACTCAATCATATATAGTATTAAATACTACTTTATACTTTCATTTACATTTAATGAATACATAATAACCTAACCTTAACTCAACCGTAGTATGGGGTTAAGTTAAGATTAGGTTATTATAATTAGGATTAGAATATTATATACCCATTAAATGAAAATACTTGGAAAGTTTATGATATATAATATCCTAACCTTAACCCAACCATGGTTCAGAGTTGAAATTTATTCGTTTCTTCCTCTCTCTTTCTCAACGCTATCAAAAATTACGCGTGCCGACCGTATCATCATGCTCAACTGTACCATCGCACTCATATCATTAAAAGTCTATTGGTAAAATTGTGGTTGTATCATTAAATTATGGTTATAAATAAAAGTTAAATTATTAGGAGTACAACTTTGCTTCCTCCATTTTTTTCCGAAATTCGAGGCTTTATTGTAAAAAACTGGTTATACATTTATGATTCAAAGTATTGTCCATCGCTGGCCACTACTTTCTCCCATCTTTCGGGTAGCGTACGAATCCCGCGTCGAAAAAACTGTCATCTTTTGAGGCTATCCACGAATCGATCCAATTTTTTACTTCTTCATAAGGCCGGAAGTGCTGGTCAGCCAGGCCGTGTGCCATTGATCGAAACAAGTGATAGTCAGAAGGAGCAACGTCTGGAGAATACGGCGGGTGGGGTAGGACTTCCCATTTCGACCATTTCCAAGTATGTCTTGACCACTTTCGCAATATGGGGTCGAGCATTGTCATGCTGCAAAATCACTTTATCGTATCTCTCGTTGTATTGCGGTCGTTTGTCTTTCAATGCTCGGCTCAAACGCATCAATTGCGTTCGATACCGATCGCCTGTGATTGTTTCAGTCGGTTTTAACAGTTCATAATACACTACGCCGAGCTGGTCCCATCAAATACAAAGCATGACCTTGAACATCAAAATTACCGTTCTTGAAGCGTTGAAATCACTCACGACACGTTCTTTCACTAATAGCGGCCTCACCATAAGTATTTGAGAGCATTCGATGAGCCTCAGCCGCAGATTTCTTCATATTAAAGCAAAAAATTAAAACCTCCCGCAAATGACGAGAATTTGACTCGTAAACTGACATTTTCAATCGAGAATAACTTTATGATGCAGACACAAATCGACTAATGTTTCTATGGAATTATGTTGACAGATGCCCAAGTTTATTATATGACGTCTATGATCTATTTATTTCGACCACCACTTACCGCTAAAGCCATCTATAGGAAAACGGCGGAAGCAAAGTTGTACACCTAATAAATAAAAAATTTTTAATTAATGAATAAATAATTAAATAAAATATCTTTGTGTACAAGAATCAAAAATCACGAAAATGTATCACAAAGGAAGCAGAAAAATGGTAAGTATAAATGATGTAAATATAAATGTGCACTGTAAATATAAATGAATAAATGATTTAATTAAAAGTTGAAAAAGATATCTTACATTAGTATGAAATTATTCGTTCCTTCTTTTTTTTCTTAATATTTGTTGCTTTTTTTCTGTCTCCGTGATATTATACGTGACCGTATCATCGGACTCAACGATATCGTAATGTATTCATTAAATTACACTTTCGATGATATTGATAAAATAGTGCGTTACGCAAGAAGAAAAAAATGTATAAATAATTTTACTCGATGTTCGAAATTTATTCACATTGTGCTGTTATTGTTACACATTAAATTCACATTTTTAAAATAATTAATTAGAAATCGTAGAATAAATTTCATTCATCATTTTTGTGAGAATAAGTAATCATGACAAGGAGTCGCATTGAATAAACGCAGCGGGGAAGATTACGCATACAGGAAAAGAGATGATAAGTATAAAATAGTACTATAAAATTAATAATAGTAAAATTTATGTATATACGTGGTAAGTATAGCGCGTGCGATCGGAACCGCGCCCGGTGGTGGTTGCCAGGCGGACCGCCCCCAACAGCTACTGACCCCGCGTGACGTCATTCCGGCAGCACACTGCAGCAAACTGTGATGTAGGCCTCACGATGTAATTTTCAGCATACCGTAATTTCCTCTTTCTTCTCCTCTCTCCGCGGATCCCCCCGCTCCGCGGAACCTCTTCTCCCCCCGCCCCTAATTCCCTCTCGGAAGACCTGCGTTAAAACCGATATTGCTTTACTACTCACGATCGTGTTGATTAAAGAAGGTTACTTTTATTAAACCCATTTTTTTTGCATATCTTGAGGTTTAGAGAATGAAACATCCCCTTTAAAATAATGAATTTTAACGCTTTTCTTAAATATTTTTTAAACTATAAGGTATATCAAAAAATGTTAGGGTATATCAAAAATGTTTATAATAATTTGTTGCAAAATTGATTTTTGCAACATGTCTTTTATGCAGAGCGTATAAAAACTATACAATTTAAAACATTTTTAGTTTTCTCTTAGTTTAAAAGATATTTGACACAAACGATACAATTCATTATTTTCGAGGGAGTGTTTCACTTTCTAAACCTCGAGATAGGCACAATAAAAAAAAATGGGTGTAATATTTTTTGATGCTCTGCGACATATTCAAAGCCATCAAATCGATGATAGATAGTTTCGATCGTTCTCTTGTTAGTTTATTGATCTTCTACACGCTCCCGAAATTTTGTCATTTAAATTTTAGCCTCTGTGTATATTTTTATACTTTACATGAAATAAAAGATTATCCACTTCCCATATTTGTCACTATGAATAATAAAGTTACTACAGTAGCCTCTATTATATGATCGATATGTACCTGGGCTCTTACTCTTGAAAAGAAACATGAAAAATTAGGGAAATGCTATAGTATGTTACATATACTATAGAATTTCCCTAGTTTATCGTATATGTTTTTTTTTTCAAGAATAAGGGCCTTGATCTGGTATATACTGTTCCAGTTTATATCGAGCATTTAATAAGCATACTTATTAATTAGTAACTTTCTATTGAATTATCACCATTCCTTAAATGTATTCAAAATTAATAGTGTCTTCGATCGCTTTTATACTAACCTGGGTTAAATTAATGATGTTTCGTGCTCTTCTATTGGTAGAGCATGTAATGTCAATCATGCAGTAGTAAAACATTTTCCAATCCAAGATTAGTGCAAATCCGATTGATTTAAAAACGTTATTAATAGAGAGAAACTTGAGAGAGGACATGAGGCACTCTTTTCTGTAACCGCAAAATGCTGCCGCGCACTATTGCTCTCTGAAGAAGTAGATGTAACTACTATGTAATACGATGTAATAAAAATATCTACTTTCCTGCGCTGAGGATATACATATTCTTTTGTGTTGAGGATATGCACATTCATTTTTTAAGACTGTTAATAAATCGATATTTAGTTCGTATATTGTTGTGTTTACATTACGATCTTAAAAGACACTTTGTTTAACAAAGTTGAGATATTTAAATTTTAATCTCTTTAATAAAGCGTATTTTAAAAACAAACCTAATATGATTATGATATATTTATCAAATATTTTGTGTCCAAATGCCAGCGAAAAATAAAAATATTATTCGAATAAAGTAAAGAATACCGAATGGTCAAAGTTAGATGTTACGAATATATTTAATCAATTTTTTGTTTCAAATGTAATTGCGCGTCGATAATTGTTGAACTTTCAAAAAATCATTATGAAACATTTTAATAACCCCCTCTAAATAAAAAAACTACTACCCCTAAAATAAAATAATCTCTAAAAAACGGAAAGAAACTTATTGTGAAAAATATTACTTCAGCGAGAGTTCGAACCTGGAATTTTTATACTTTACATGAAATAAAAGATTATCCACTTCCCATACTTGTCATTATGAGTAATAAAATTACTACAGTAGCCTCTATTACATGGTCGATACGTACCTGAGCTTTTACTCTTGAAAAGAAATGTACATGAAAAATTAGGGAAATACTACAGTATGTTACATATACTATAGAATTTCTCTTTATATATCGTATATGTTTTTTTTTCAAGAATAGGGACTCTCAACTTACCGGGAAGAGTGTCTTAGCCAATTTGATATAAAAATATTATTATTAAGAAATTAATATGATTATCAAACATATTAAGCTAATTAACAATCATAAAATTGTATAGGCTTTAATGATATATATCAATAATGAATGAAAAGTCTCTAAAAGCCGATGTAAGTTATTGTGAATAATAATTTATCTGACATAAATATTATATACATAAATATTATTATAAACGCTTTGACCCATCATGATTTGCGTACTTAAAACAGCGCTAAATACATCCATCCATAATCGTCTTTAAATTAAATTAGGAAATTTAATAAATATCCTAAGCAAAAAACTTCGATGCGATTTATAACTGATGAAAAGCAAATCCATGTACTTCGATCAATCGACTAATATCATTTCATGTAATGTAGAAATCTCACCTTTTATTATAATTAACAACGTCACATTACTGAAGAGGAACGTGGGTCGAAACGTTTATATTAATATTTGTATCAGATAATAAATTATAATTCGTAACAGTAACTTGCGTCGGTTCTCAGAGACTTTTTACTTATTATTGATTGAAACTAATTAATTAATATATAATCAATTTAGATGTTAAGCGGTGCTGAAGAATCGTGACAAATTTCTTGAAGTCTATCATGTATCAATTATTTATTTTTGATATAACAACTTTGATTTACTTACACATTTGAAAACTATTAATTCTTTCAAAAATAAAAAAAATATTAATCATTTCTTTTTTGAAAATGTCATCGTGCATTAATATTTGACGAAATAATCTTATAATAAATATTTTATTTTTAAGTTTATATACTACTTCAAAATTTAAATTTTTAAATGTGAATTCATAAAAAAATATTCAGATAACGATGGACAGACCCATATGTTCAAGACAATTCGTTAGAAGGAAATCGTACTGGTCCTGTAGGCGCTCCACGATCATTCATCACTCCTTATCCCGAACGAGCGTCAAGTCATAGAAACTCGATAGACTCTCGCGAACGATGTAAATTTGCGATTTTGCAATACATTAAAAAATTTTTTATCGCCGTTATGATCAACGGCCATAGCCATATCAGGATGACCGTGAAGTGCTGGGCATATGACTCGTTGCACGAAAAAGAACGTGTTCATTAGAAGAAATATCGAAGTTTCTATGGCGCCTTGTGGCGTTTGCGTGTGATCTCAGGTCATCGAAATTCATGCAGTCACCGCCGATTGAATCCTACAGGGGTTGGTGGACCATTCCATATTTCTCCTGCAAGACCCGCCGTTGGCTCATCTCATATAGCGTCAACGTGAAGCCATTGGATGTCCGACCTGGGTTGGTATACAGCTTCTGCTTGTAAAAGAATTTGTTTGATTTATGCATGTAAACGTTCTAATCGATTTTATCGTTTTTTTTTGTTTTCTTTCATTGAAGAGTACGAGAATTCATCAGCATCGATATTGATATAAGTAGATTAGAAGTGAATCAATGCGACACCCTGACGCAAAATCACAATGACGAATTTGAGGCCGCCTCGAGCAATCAAATAGCTTTTTTTAAGGGCACTCACAAGTGTCACATGGATACCACGCAAGTAAATATTGTAAACGTACCACAAACTTCTATATAGAAGCCTGTGTGCGTATTTCGCGATTATCATTTTTACGGAAATAATAAAAAGCGAGAACATCAATTTTTTGTTTAGTGCGTGTATCGTGGGCCTGGCAGCCGAGTAAACCAAAATGGAGTGGGTGCCGGTTGGACGAAAGGCGCGTATGTGTGTAAGTGTAGGCAAGGCTTTTACAGCATCAGACATCATCTGACAGGTTTCGAAGGAATTCTTGTGGAAGGTCAGAATCATTTGTTGTTATTCGTCAGTTGTGCATCTAATCTTTCACTCGTATTTATTATAGCTGCGTGGAAGGAAATGAGGGAAAACAAGAGTGACTCCTATGAGAAGGTATTTCTATGTCTGCGTTGCGCACCGGGATGTGCAAGATGCAAAGGCCCTGAGCCTTGCTTGGCGACGTACAACTGGCCGTTTAGGTACTTTTAAGATGTCTGTACTTTTTTTATTGATCTCTCTGTCCCATGTTGCTATTTTTAAATTGTTTTTTAAGAATCTCACTACTAGCCGTTTCAATTTTCTGCGCGTTTGGTACCATCGTTCTAGTGGCGTACATGTATCAACACCGTAAACTAAAAGTATTCAAGGTAGCTTCCCCGATATTTCTATCTATTACGCTTCTGGGTTGCGCCTTGATGTATCTCGAGGTAAATGAGAAAAACGCTCTATTCTCTTTTTTTTTGCTCTTTTATATAGTTTATACTAATTAAGAATTCTGCAGATGGCTGCTATATTCCCAGTTCTCGATATGTATTCGTGCATTGCCACAAAGTGGACGAGACATATGGGATTTTGCGTCTCATATACGGCGTTGTTGATGAAAACTTGGCGGTAAGCAACTATGATAAACGCTCTCATGTTATTGAAAATATGTATAAATCAAGTCTCGCAATTGGATTTGAGGAAAACGAAATAAAAGCTGTTGTTTGCGTTCAAGAAAATTTCTTCATGCAATGAAGAGATTCTCGAAAGAGATTCTCTCTTTCCCCAAATGTAATTACTGCGCTCTTTTTTTGAAGAGAAATCAATGATAAGTATTGCACTTCAATAAATTTTCAGTATTTCGGTTTTCGTGATTGCCACCTGCAATAATGGAAAAATCGAATAAAATGAATATACAAACAAAAAGCAAAGTTTATATCGATTGAAGTTGGATCTTAAGTGCTTTAAATAATTATACATGAATTTATATATCACGTTTTTCTCTTAAATTGCGCACCGAATTGATTTTTCGGACTTATTATAGAAATACTACAATAACCGAACTACTACAGTATCACAAATTAAATTGACAAACTACTTAATAAATTGTTGTTCAATTGCCATCGTTTTAAAGAGATTTTAATGTAATGAAAATTTGTAAATAAATTTATTTACAGAAAAATATTATCTTCGAGGAGTCGAATTCGAATCTTTAACATTCTGTGCGAATGTCTTAAGTCTTTAAATTATCGAGGCTATAGTAATATTTTTCGTAATAATTGATGTAGGAATGTACGCATTTTTTAGACAGCATATATAAACAATATTAAACGATTTATTAGGTTATATAAATTAGGTTATATAAATTCATATGTATTTATAAAACATTTAAGATCTAGATTCGACCAGTATAAGTTTCATTTCTTGCTTGATTGTGTATTCACATTGTACGGTCCTAATAAATCATTATTATAGATTATTATCGAATAAATGTCTCTTGTCAGAGTTTCCCTTACGTATCGGGTAAAAAGCGCCCACAAAGTTAAGCTGACGGACAAACAATTGTTGCAATGGATGGTGCCCATTTTGCTGGTAATGCTGATCTATCTTGGAACTTGGACTGTCAGCGCGCCGCCTTATGCGGAGGTAATCGCGGATAACCACGACTTAAAGTTTTACCAGTGTTCGTACAACTGGTGGGATCACAGCTTGGCTATCGGTAAATATACAAAAACAATCGCAATTTTTAACGAGTTGATGAAATAATTTGAGTGAATAATTGATAATTCTGTTTTAAGGTGAAATTCTCTTTCTTGCTTGGGGCATAAAAGTATGTTACAACGTGCGAAACGCGGAGAGTCTGTTTAACGAGGCCCGTTTGATAAGTTACGCCATTTACAATATAGCCGCAGTGAATATAACCATGATAGCCATTCAGTACGTAGTCAATGTATAATTATTATATTCAAAATACGTCTTGCGACAAAACATTATGTATCATGTAGAACAACGTTGTCCGCAGTCTCTTAATATTTCCTCGTGCCGGACCGGACATCAAATACCTGTTAGGCTTTCTGCGGACTCAACTTTCGACGTCCGTTACGGTCTTCCTCGTATTCGGCCCTAAAGTAAGACAATTACGACAAGTAAAGTTTTTCGAACCAAATAATTGAATTTTATCATTTTAAACACTGAAAAAATTAATTTTTAAATTTTGTAACAACTGTGCGGAAAATAATTTTATTCCCATAAAGGAGGATGCTAAATTAGGACTGTTTTCTGTTTCCTAAATTAGGAAACTGTTAAAATGAAAAACTTCTAAGATGTACTATTATTATTTGTCGTATTAAAGAAATATTTAAACAGAATCGAGTGATATATCGTTCGAGAAAACATCAGGAACATGGGAGAAATCGTGATAAAAAGTTAATAAAGCTAATATCACATTGATCAATAAAAAATTGTTAACTAAGACATTAAGATGTCCTGATCCTGGAAATTAAGTAACAAATGTTTTTGTTGCTTAAACACATATAATTTAGAAGAAAATTTTCAAGCGATTGATAAACAACAAAAAGTCCGATACAAATAATCGTTTGATTTCGATTCCAGTTTTGTACCAAACATGTTTATCAAGTTATCATTATTATAAATTAAATAACAACAATATAGTTTTTGTTGCTTAATTGCGGATTGATATCTTATTTAACAATTTTTAATTTTTTTGTTTTTGATAACGATTGCCATTTTGTTCCCGATGTTTCCCCAAGCTAAGCGATATATCATTCGACTCTGCTTAAGTAGCCTTTTAATTGATATTATAATTTGTGTATGTCTCGGAATTTTCATCTTGGCCGAGAAACAGCCTTAACTTAACATCCTTCTTTGATATAAATCGATCTTTTCAATATTTATTTTTTTTCCTTTTTATCTTTTCTTATTTAAAGTAGTGATAATTAATTGATTTATTTCCAATCGGCGTGGGTATTTAGGTAATCAGAGTATTGAGAGGCCAGGGAGATCAGTGGGATAGTCGAGCAAGGGCACGTGGCGTCACTGCAAGCTTTTCCTTGAACGGAATCGGTTTAGTACCGGAGGAGACAACAGATTTGTATCAGGAAAATGAAGAGCTTAAGGTACTTATGTTTATATCCTTCTTATACATACATCGCTTTTTTGCGATGCAAAACAATATCGATAATGTAATCAAATTCGATTTTGAAGTTTCATTTTTTTACCCCATTTTTTTACCCTTGACTTTTGCGTATTGTGATAGGAGGAGATTCAGAAATTAGCCGCACGAATAGAATTCATGAAGATAGTGCACATGGAAATGCATAACCGACACATTAAACCGAAATTAGGAGGTTATTTCAATGCACACGGTCATAGTCATGGGCATCCATCTGCTGGGCAGAGTCCCATCGCCAAAAGCTCGACAGCCAGCTTTATTCTCAAAGTATGTATTTAAATCATTTTATTCCCTTTGTTGCTTGCAACTCCAGAGCACACGGAATTTTCTAACTTGAAGATAAATGAAACAAAATTTCAATGTCCTTCCTGAGAGAGAAATTTATTTCATTGTTCATTACTTAATTATATTACACAAGCATTTTGAAGATTGCTGAGATAAATCTCTATTTTTTAAGAAAAGAATCGCGAAAAAAAATTTTTAGAAAAAAAAAGCTTTCTCTCGTTTTGTGCGTTTTGTGTTTTAAATGTGTTCATAGCAAAAGAAAATAAAGGATTTATTAATTTAAAAAACAAGTAAATTTAGTAAAATTAGCAATTAAGAATTGGCGCTGTAATTGCGCTTAGATAACTAACAGATCTTAGTTTTGAAATATATTTTACATTAATGCATGTATGTACATTTTAAGACACTAAGGTTTATTATTTAAGCGCACTAATTATAACGCCGATTCCTAATTGCCCTAATTTACTAATCTTTTTAATTAATTTTAATACAAAGAATCTTACTTCGATTTATATGAAGGATTTTTATTAATCATCAAGATAATTTTCTTGCAAAGAAATAACCTTCTGTTAACGTTATTCAGTATACGAGAAGTGATTAAAATGGATTTAGTTCTTCAGAAAAACACATTTGTGTGAATTTTCAATTCGAAAATATATTTCTAATCATTTATATGATTATATAATACAATCAGGCAGTTTTAAAATGCGTTATCGTAAATTAAAAAATATAACTATAATTATTTTAATATACAATAAGCAGGGATCCGGACCGAAAGAGTTTTTAAGATTTGATTCCGGTTCCGATTTAATAAAATATCAAATAAATGTTCCGATTTCAGTTCCGGTTCTTTTTACCAGTAAAAAAATTATCGTAAAAATTATGGTTTTTTTAACGGTTTTTATCGATTCTGCTTACTTTCTTCTATTTATTCTTTAAATTTATTTTATTAAAAAGAAAAAGAAATTCTTGAATTTTATGACTTAGAATAAATTCTTGCAACATGTAAGGAAAATCTAAATAAAAATGCTAATATTTTAAAAAAAGTTTACATTAAATATGATCTCGCGATCTCGCCAGATTTCTTATATTATATTATGAGGGATTAGGAGAGATTATTTTTTGGAGAGATTTGCATTTCGATTAGGAAAACTGACGATGGTGGTATTGAATTGAACATTGATGATTTGATTGATTGATGAGACGAAGGAACAGAAATTAAAAACAAGAATAAAGATAAAGAAAATTAAGAACCAAAAAGACAATCAAAGAAAGAACTTTAAATTTTTCCAATTCGGTTACGGTTCGCTATTGTATTGTAAACTTCATAAAATTTGGATATGGTTTCAGTTTCGGTTCAATAAAAAAAAATTTCGAAATGGTTTTCGGTTCCTATTTCGGTTTGGTCCGAATCTCTGACAATAAGTAAGAAGCAATGCCTACACCAGTCGAAGTTGGATTTTGAGTGCTTTAAATAATTTCATGTGAATTTATATATCACGTTTATATCCAAGTAGCATATCGTGTTTACAAAGCGTTAAGAAAATGCTAAAAAAATGCATATAATCGTTTTTTTAGCTCTTTGCAAGCTACTGTGCTACTTGAATAGTCTCTCGAATTGATTTTTCAGATTTAGAGAACCGTGTTTCGAATAAGATAATATTTTTTGCAATAAATTTATTTACAGATTTTCAGTACATTAAGATCTTCTTAAAATGATGCAATTTGAGCATCAAATTATTAATTGTTAAGCAATTTCATTTGTGATCTTACTAATTCAGGTAATTCAGTTCTCTATAAAGTCCGGAAAATTAATTCGGTGCGTAATTCGAGAGATTATAAACGTGATATATAAATTCACACGAAATTATTTAAAGCACTCAAGATCCAATTTAGATCGATAGTCATTGTTTCTTACTTATTGTGTGTTTACATTATACGGTCTTAATAAATTGTTTATTATTGTGTAATTATTTAACGCATTTAATATTTCTCAATTCAAAATTCCGAATAAAAAATGCAGTTTTTCAATTCAGAATTTTGAATTAAAAATTATATAGGGTAAATAATTATAATTATATTTTTCAATTTGCAATAACGCATTTTATAATTGCCTGATGATTGTAATTTATAATAATTGATAATTTTATAAAAATGCTTTCGAATTGAAAAAGTTTTACTTTAACGTATGCGAATGCATTTTTTTAAAGAATTGAATCCGTTTTTTATCCATTCTCATTTATTCAGTAAGCAACTTATATACATATAAGCTTGTCAATATCCTTTTTATTAGGGAATGGGAAGTACTTTTTGGAAATAACAAGTTACAGTTACTCGTTACTGAATAAAAAAAGTAACAAGTTAATGTTACTTTTTTTTATTTCTGATTTTTTTAAGTACTCTTTTCACCATTATTTGAAAACGTAACTTTCGTTACTCCCTTATGAAAAAAAAATCTTCAATTTTGGGCGTTAAACACTCGAAAAGAACGCTCAAATTTGGATGTGATTTCAGATCATCTCAACTAAAGATTTCAATTGAAGATTAATGTCCAAAGAAAATAATCAAAATAAAAGGCTTTATTTTAAAATTAATTAATTCAGTTTTACTACTAAATTATTGATTCGCATCATATTCCAAAATACACATTACAAAATTATAATTTAAAAAAAACACTTTTCCCATCATTTGGAAATTAATTTGCTTATTTTCTTAAGCACCCCTTTCATCCAATCTTGTATCCCATTTAATAGTGTTAAACCTTTGCAATCGTATGGGAATTGCTACTTCGATGATCCATACTCGAACTCTTAACGTTAATGGACATACAGCTGTGACATATCTTAATAGACATTTTCAAAAAGACATTTCACGTCTAGTTAAAATATATTTTTTTCAGAAATGAATCTGCAGTGTTCATATTCAATATTTCGGCGTTAATACTCAACCATAAAGATTAATGCTCCGTCGCGAAGAAAACAGATGATTTTACTATTAAAAGTATCATTGAAAAACTCATTGAAAATGAATGGCGTTTTCAATAGTACGTTATAGTAAACTGAATGAGTTTTTGCCAATGATAATATTTTATCACTGGCTAGTAATGTCAATGGTACATTAATTTTATAGTTTTATTGCTAAAATGAGTATTATTATTGATCAATATCTTATTCCAGAATACATATTATAAAATTATGATAAAAAAAATTTTTCCCTAAATTCGGGAACTAATTTTATAATGCTTCGAAGCGATCACCCATTCGGTTGCATACTGCCATCCGCTATCCTTGACTTCTGAAATCGTATGGAAACCGCTGCACTTCGATGATCCACGAACACCTAATCATGGATGTATAGTTATAATACATCTATTCAATATATGGTCCTGATAGAAATTTGTCCAGTTTAACTGAACATCCAGTCAGTTACGATCTAATATTTAATTTTAATGTTACAACGACTATTTTCAAATTAGGAAATCATACGCTTTTGTAATACCAATTATCATATATATCGTCTTTTATTAGAGATCTCCACAGTCTCTCTCTTCTTCGATAATAGTGATACGCCATATTGATATGATACGGATTATAAACCATGATGTACCTAAACAATATGCAGTACAGATACAGTGTTGATACATTGTATTATAATATCATATACATTTTTTGTACTGTTACTATTGTACAATATATAGTTATTTAGTCATTCATCGTCATCTCGTGATAGTACAGTAACAGTACAGTAGCGGATATCGTAGGATATCGTACGTTTGGTTATCTGGAATAATATTTGACTATTGAAAATTTTATCATCGGTCAATAATAAAATCTTCAATAATAAAATATTGCCATTAATAAAATTCCATTGAAAACACCACTGGATCATATACATGAGTAGCTTCCAAGGCGAATGATATTTTTATTGACAATAATCCAAAGGCAAGATGTTACCACTGATCGAATGATATTCCTATTGATGCGTACCCAAGTAATGCGTCCAACTAATATACCATTAGTCGAATAATATTCCTATTGGACTACATCCAATGATAAAATATTTTGCCACTAATCGAATGATTTTCTTATTAAATGCTTCAAGTAGTAAAATCATTCGATAATGATAATGCTGTTGAATCCGTATAATTTTATCATTAATTCAAATGATTTTATTATTGATCTGAATTGATAATACCATTAACACTTTTCGCGACGGGACTTAAGTAACTCTTACACTCAATTTTGAAAATGACACTCAAAGGTTTAAAATTTACACTCATCTATTGAGTTATATACAAATGTTGAACATAAACCATGATTGGATGTGACCATCGAATTCAGTGTATAGAATATGAATACACCGAATTTGATGGTCATCCAACAATGATGTTCAACTATCAACTAACACTTAATGTTGACGGTTAAACTTCAACATACACCCAATATTGATGATCAATACTTTGATACTAAACACTTAAATTTGAGTATCCAAATTGAAAGTTTTTTTTTGTGAAAGCTCTTTCATTAATTTTTTTAAAATCAATGATCACCAATCACAACAGATGGTGCCTAGGAGCTTTCTAGTTTCAAGCGTTGTGAATGGTTTGTGTCCAATCGAACTTGTCTAATCGTGTGTAAAGTAACGAAAAAGGTGACTGTAAAATTCATTACCGTTACTAAAAAATGTAACTATGTTACCGTTACCAAAAAAAAGTAACGCAATTATCAGTAAAGTTATCAAAAAAATGTCTTATAACTGTAACTTCGTTATAAGCATGAAGTAAGAGAAAAAATCCAATTAGATAGCGCACGAGGCGAAAAAGTGGTCCTAATTTATGATCCCCAATTGGGAGATCAAGTCAGCTGAAAGGAATGGATATCTGCAATTGAGTGCTATTTTAAAGTAGTCGTGAGATTAGGTTATATGGGGTATTAGGTTATATCTACAATTTTTTTACGAAAAAAACACCTAAAAATTCGGTGTTTACATTTAACTTTGAATGTTTACATTCAATTTTCGATATTAACACCCAAATTTTCAGTGTCATCATCGATTTTGTATTTTCACCTACATTTAAGGTGTGAACACCACATTTGAGAATCGGACTCAAAGTTAGTTCCAGAGTCGATACGTAACTTTTGATGTCAATGCAAAAAATTTCGGTGTTGATATGCAATTTATGGTGTCGACCAAAGTTTTGATGTCAACACCAAACGTTGTGTGTTGACACCAAAACTTTGGGTGTTGACACCAAAAATTGAGTGTCGACACTAAATATTTCTATACCAAATGATTGTGTGTTGACTCCGAAGTTTTGGGTGTCAGCACCAAAAATTGAGCGTCGATACTAAAAATTGTGCTGTTGGACATAAAACGCTTAAAAAAATTTGAAAACGTACATATTTATATATATGTATATATTATATATACAGAGTGTATCAAAGTGTATCAAAAATCGGAAACAATCGAATATCTTAAAAGCAAAGCATGTTTGAAAAAAATGTTTCAGAAAATTATAAGAATTAAAGAGATTTATTCACTGATCACATCCGCTTGACTTTGGATAGCAAGATCAGATCAGCATTAAACTAATATTTTTAAATAGAACACCCTATTTTTGATGCCAAAATCTATACTTGATGTTAAGAGCTTTTGAAAACACTATTATATAATAAAGTTATTTTTATCATTAAGTATTTTTTTAGTTATAAGGCTTGAAAATTACAATACCGCTAGCATTAGCATTACGTAAGATATCCGACGGCTAAAATCTACTGTATATTGTTCAGGATCATGTCTTGAATAACATTTGTCAAAATCAAAGTCAGGTTGGAGGTTTATTATATTGTTCTGACAAGCTCTTGACACCAGCTATTAGATTCTGGTATACCGAAAATAGAGTGTTCTATTTAAAAAAATCAGTTTGACATTGATCTAACCTTGGCGACACCACTCAAGGTCAAGCAGATATGATCAGTGAATATCCTACATCTTTTAAATCCTACAATTTTTATCTGAAACATTTGTTTCAAGAAATGCTTTGCTTTCGAGACATTCGACCGTTTCCAGATTTTTGATATATTCTGTATAGGGGAGAGGGGGGAGGGGGGGCATCATGAGTCACAAAAATTCAAACTTTTAAAAGATCTAAACAAGGACACAGACATCATCGTGCTCCCAACCGACAAAGGCAACACGACAGTAAAAATCAGCTAAATAGTTATTTAAAGTACAAATTTGAAAAAATACAATTTGAAAATTAGTGATTTCAAGCTACAAAATACTTTTTAGCTGTCTCATTTTGACTATTTTTGTAGAAGTTATATTCATTGAAAGAGTAGACAACAAAAAGTGTCTAAAATCAGGTCATAAGACGTTTTTTGCGTCTAAGAAACTTAAAGATGTCTTGCGTCATAATTTTAGATTTTTCGAAGGCGTGAGAAGTGAGGCTTTAATTTTCGCGGATAATGTATTTTCGGATAATGTATCAAATTCCTTGGTTGTTATCAAGAATTCAGTTGTCACATATTTCAATCAGAACAGTTTTTTGATTCGAAAAGTTTTTCTATACAGTTAATTATTATATTCTGTAGAACAAGTTGACAAATTGTAAGAAGCACATTAATAAAAATAAATTATAAGAAATAATTGCGACGCCTCTCCTCGTCACTAAATCCGGGCCAACCGTTCGACATACCCGGCTTTGCGCAACAATCCTTGCGTATAATCACGCGTGCGATGCATAATTATAATAAGTAGAAAGATTCCTTCTTTTATTACATCTATTTGCTGGGGGTATAAAGTTCGAAACGAACGATGCTCCTCGAGCATCGTTCCGAACGGCAATCCAATCCTAATCTTTGATTCCATCGAGACCGCTCTTTCCAGCTCGCGTACTCTTGTTCACAGCTGCGTGCTCCCAGTGTACGAGTTCCACGATTGGACGCTCCCGTTCGACTTTGACATCTATTCGAGTGCTCCCGATACTACATATGGGCGCTGCCCATATGTACGCAGTCAGATGCTCCCGGTCCGGTTCGTCGGTGTTTGCAACCTGCTTGAAACCGCCTGTACATATCCGCGATCTATTTGTAACGACCAGTATCCACAATCTATTTTGTAACAGCCTGAAGATATCCACGACATGCTTGTACTTGGAATTGCTGTGTAACCACCTTGTGCATATGTGTCCGCGACCAGTATTTGCGACTTGTCTTGTAATTACCTGTACATACTCGCGATCTATTTCATAAGAGCTTATATATATTGGCGACCTGCTTATTTGCAGTCTGCTTGAAACAGCCTGTATATTAGCGACCAACCAGTATTCATCCGCGAACTGCTTGTACCCACCAATATAGACATTGTATCCCAACTTCGTTGTACAATGACTCGCTTGTACTCACTTGATAACAGCTGCCACGCACGTATGCTTCGCATACGAACCGCACCTACTTCTCATTTCTCAACAAATGATGGCAGATAGATCCTATGAAATAATCATTTGTCAAATAACGAATATAATATCAATAAAGATATTTTTTGTGATCGATTTGATTTTTCACGCTTTCTCGAACCTTGGCTCCGATGATCGTATTCGGACGAGAAAAGCGCACCGTCACATAATTATAATAGATTTAAACAGCTCATGTTAATTAATATATATAAAACAACATATTAAATTCAATAAATAACAAGAAGGGATTACACGCCAGATTTTTATATATTTTTATGTATTTCAAATTCTTAGAACATACCTAATTCTATCTTATTATTCGGCCATCCTCAGTATAAAGAAATTAAAAAATATGGAACGCTTCACGGTTTTGCGTGTCGATACAGAGAAGATGAGCATGGCTCCTACGCAAGGATGACCGCAAAACCGTGAAGCATTCCACATTTTTTAATTTCTGATGACCTAATAATAAGATCGGAACATACGTTCCAAGAATTTGAAATACATAAAAATCTGGCTTGCAGCCCCTTCTTGTTATTCATTGTTTATTATTATTAAGCCATTATAAAATTATTTTTATATTGAATTCATTTTAAATGAACTCTAACAGTATGTTAAATTAGATATTAATTATCAAACAAATGAGACGTAACTAATATAATGTGTAGATCAAACAGAATGTATCAATAAAATCTAGAAAAGGAGAATGTCAGAATTTTGGACTATAAAAAGAACTTTCGAAAAAGAACTGTCTCGGAAATAATCCACATAAAGGAACAAAAAAATAATTTAAATCTAATGGAAGATATTGAATTGCTGGATAGTTCTTATTTTTTTTATATACTTGATATACGAGAACATAATTTATCACAATTTTAAATATACTCGTTTTTCATTAGATTTTACTGATATACACTATTTGACCTATACATTGTATCATATGTTACTTTTTATTTCTTTAACAATTAATACCTAATACTTTAACATATATTGTTAGAGTTCATTTGAGATGGACATTCAATACGTTATTTTATATAAATTAACGTGAGTTGTATATAAATCTATTATAACTATTTCTTACAAGTTATTTTTATCAATGTGCTTCTTACAATTTGTCAACTTGTTCAGAATATATAATAATAGAATAACCGTATGGAAAAATTCTCGAATCGATTGTTCCAATTTAAATCTGTGACAAAACTGGATTTTTGATAACATCTGAAGAATTTGATAAAATATTTTTATTTTTGGACATTATAAAATAATTTATTAATTGCAAAATAACTCTTTTCTTCTCATCTTAATATCTCCAAAATGGAGCGTACGTGCTTAGTATGTAGTTATCTCATAACGCCTCCGCTCGAAATACATGCTTAATTGACTATTGTGATATAATATTAGAATTATACTACGCCACTGTTACAATAAGTATGATTCGAATAATTCATAAGAGAAATTACGATATTATTTATTATTATTATTATTATTATTAATAACTTTATTGAGATTCTTGATGACAGAATTCATAATACGTAGTAAGAAAAATCATGCAATGAATTATAACCTCAATAGATGCGGCGTCAGCATTATTGCTGCTTATAGACCCAATCTTGAACATAAATACATATAAATATATAAAAAGCCAAAAAAAAAGACACGAAGTAAGTTTACATCGAAAATGCAAACTCGAAAGGGATTGAACTGCTTTTTATGTTAGACAAGCATAATAAATTGAGAATGCGAGATAGTATGAGAAACAAACAGTCAGAATATGCAAAAATAACTATAATAATGAAGACATTTAAAAATTAAAAATGCAATGCATGCAATAAAGAGACGAAAGAAAGAAAGAGAGGAGGATGAATTGATATCATTCGACAGAAGAATAAAACATTTTACATCTACGTATGAAAAAACAGCTTGATATTTAGTTGCACGGTGAAGGGGATATGATAACATAGAATGATGGCGTATGACAGGAGCTGTGTTAGAATGAAAATCTTGGTTTAGGCAGAGTACTTTTCGAAGATATGATGGAAAACCATGATGAAGAACGTTAAACGTAGATAACATAATGGAGAATAAAGTGCTGATAAATGTTGAGCCATTTGGAGGCTTGAAAGTGGTGTCAGATTATGATCAAATGAATTTCTTGGCACTGTATACAAAATGTAGACACGAATTTTGAATGCGCTAAATCCAATTAAGCATACGGTCGATGGATTTGGGATGTAAACAATATCAGCATAATCAAAAAATAATAAAAATAAATAAATAAATAAATAACAAGCAATTGCGAGACAAGGAGTTTCTATGAGAGGGAAAGAATGTGACGAAATAGATACAGCATACGAAGTATGACATATGCTGCCCTATATTTAACGGAGACGTGATGCTTCAAAGATTAGGAAGAATCGAAATGTATGCCAAGTATCCTTATGTATGATAAGATATTGATAGGATTTGAATTAATGATATTGAAAGAGTGTAGGCGAGTTAAGGAAGAAGAGAAGCCGACCATCAGGGAAGAAAATTTGGAGAGGTTTAGATGAAAGCCATTTGAGATAAATCATCTAGTTATGATTTCAAGATCGTTAATTCTAGTAAGAGAGGAAGTGTTAGAGCAGCTAAATAAATTAACAATAACAATGTCATCGGCATATATGAATGTAAGCATGAAATTATAGGTAAGGAAGACAAATCAGTCATAAATATATTAAAGGAAAGGGGAGCGAGTATAAAGCCCTGAGAAACTCCCACAGAGACAGATCAAAAGAGGAGAGAGAAGGATGGATTATATGTTACAACGAATGAGATTTATTGGAAAGATAGAAACGTAAAAACGTTAAAACGGAGTTAGATAAGCTATAATGACATAATTTGCTAAGGAGAAGCTCATGGTTGATAGTATCGAAAAGTTTTGAAAAATGAAACTAATTATTGCAGATGCATCGTGCCATTATCAAAACCGCGCAAAACGATAAGTGTAGCAATGCAGTGGTTGTATATTTTTGACGGAATTCGTATTGAAATGTAGGGATAATATCTATGTTATTGAAAAACCGATTTAATTATTGAGAACAAACATATTTAAGGATTTTAAACAGGAAAGATGAGTGAGAGAAGAAGGGAGATTTAGATTCTCTAGACTTGGATAGAGAAACAGAACATTTCTATGAAGTAGGAAACTCATTTTCATTTAAAGAAAACAGAAATCGAACAAAGTCCTGTATGACCTGACGGCAAATTGAGAGCAAAACCTGATTCAAACAAACTCTGCTCGATTTCTGCCACCAATCTGCTGGCATAGCATGTCAGCAGGCTTTATTGACAAATCCATAACCAAATGCAGACACAGATAGTTATAATGTAGTCAAATTCTGATCGAATTTGCTGCCAATTTGATTCCAAATTGTTGACATTTTGCTATCAAGGAATTACTTTTTTCCTCCGTTTATAAATTTTTCGTTTGAAAATCCTTTTTCAAAATTAAAGCATATACATTAATACGTGTCTGTAAGGTGGAGTTTATATTGAGAACAAAAAAAATTTTTTTAATTGGGATCTTCTTTATTATTTCTTCTTTATTATTTCTTAGTCCAATATGGCGTTAAGTAAAGCTGTCAATATCGTAATAACATTTAATTGCTATAAAAGCTTTGAAATCTGTATTTACGAAATTGTGATCTACAGACACGTAATTCGCATAAACAACGTCGAGTTTTTGAAATTAGACTTATAGCGTTTTTCATTGGACCGAACTGAGTGCGCAATGAGAATTCGTGAAGTGCAAGATAGTACTGCCCGAGAGCACCGCTAGTGCAAGTTACTTGCACGATCATTAAAATACTTGCGGTTTGACGAGTGGACAATATCAGTACATTTTTAATCTGCATTGAAAAATATCTCAAGTTCTCTTTCGAAATGAATATTTCGAATAATTTTTTTTTCGATAAAATTAAAATGAATTTTTAATTTATTTCATTATTAATAATCGCATGAAGGCACATTTTCTTTTAAAAAAATTTTTTTAATATGTATTTCTATTAAATTTAAATAAAAGCAAAGTGGAACGCAATCCCAACAGACAAATATCTCTTTAAATGAATATTTTTATATTCATTCAAAAAACAAAAAAACTTTTACAAAATGTTATCTATTAATTAGGATAAAAAAATTGGTGCAAAGTTGTTGCAATTTAATCTGCGCAGCTAATAGTTTTATTTTATTTACATTTATAAGAAGTTGTCATTTTTTATGTAATACTGCAAAGAATGTGTTCTTTAGACTTAATAATTTATATTTGTATTCATTATTTGATAAAGAGTTGATTTATTAAAAAATTTATTAAGTGATAAAGCATTTACGAAAATACATTCTATTTTAATATATTTTATTATGAAATACGATCTTTTACAATTAATATCTACATTTATTTATTTCAAGGAAACATTATCTCTAAACAGTTCATTTCGCTTTATTTCTCCGAATCTACGTAAAAGAGCTGCTGATTTCGTTGTAAGGCTTATCCAAATTATATTCTGGTTCGATTAGACAATTGAAATTATCATTGTTAATACATAAATTATGCAATACATAACAAGAAATAATAAATTTCGAAATTTTATCAATATATTACGCATATCTATTTCAGTGAGTTGTCAAAAAAGGCCTTTTAGCAGTTTGAATGCATTTTCAATTTTTATGCGTGTAGTACAAAATTTCAATATCTGCTTTTCGGAAAGATTTCTATAATCTTTATCTGGAACAATTAACTATTCTTTATAGAATAGACTGCATTTCCTAATATATGATATTTATGCCTTCATATATTTCTGGCAACGCCTCATATACATCTGAATTTCAAAACACATTGTGAATCTTTGATAGAATTTCTGTAAATACATCAATAAATCTCTTATGAGCATATACTCTATTTAAGGATTTCAGTGCACACGATCTTCGTGTATACTGAAATCCCTAATGAAATACACAGTCCGCACCTAGTGTGCACTCAGTGCATATTAGTTCTGCCAATGAAAAATGCTATTGGAAACTTTATTGCGACAAATTTATTACACAAAAATTGACACGAACATGTGACAGCATGTATCATAATTTACATGAGATATTGGTATAGAATATAAAGATACATTGTTGTGCTGTAAAACAGTGACCTTTGATGACTTCGTCGGAGTTCAGACTTCACTTTATAGTGTTTTTCATTGGGAAAACTAGTGTTTCATTAGGAATTTCAGTGCACACAAAGATCGTGCACGCTGTTTCATTGCTAAATCTAATGCCGATTTTCGTACTTTCGTGCAAAAATCTAGCATCTGAGCTCCAAGAGATGATGTCGCACAGTGGTACCAATCTGAATATAGGCATCAAAAAATTTTCAACTTTTTCATTGAAAACTAAATTTCTTATAAAATAATCTCAATTTAGTATGCAATTTAGTATGCAAAATTTTAGGAGTAACAATATTTTCTCAAAAGAAAATATAAAATTATAATTAACAATAAAATTTGAAAAAGATGCTTTATCTTCCTACGGTTAAATTAATGAAATAATCAATACGTCATTGAATAGATATTTTGAATTAATAATATGCAAATTAAATTATTCTTTTAAAGTTAAATTACTATTAAATTTATTTCTAAATAATTATTTCAATAAAAACAATTAATTTTTTTATAATAAATATATAATTTTATAAAAAAAGGAATGAAAAAGGACTCACAAATGAGGATGCATTAAATAATGATTTTTTTTAATTTCTTTATAGAGAATCTGCAGAAACTCGCAGAAGTAAGAATTAACTCTTATGTATACTTTTATATATACGCAAAAAAACAACGAAGCAAAAACGACCCTTTTTGCTTCCAGGTTGAATAATTCGGTAAAAAAAAATCGTACAGAGGTCTATAAAAACAAATTGAAGGTAAAGATTCACACTTCCGATTGTTATAAACCGCATTTTTGTGTAATTTTTATTTCACGCCGTGAAATTTGCCATAGACATTTGTAAAATTTGTACAAAATTTTTACATTTAACGGATCAATCCATTTGTGTCCGTATAGCTTTATAGGATCAGTTAAATTGAAATATCACCGATATATTACCAATTTCGAAAGTAGAGATTTCAGGCTTTGTTAAACATCTCGCTACGATGATTTTTCATTGAGTTATTGCTATTTGAAAATATTAAAAATTTGTGCAAAAATTGGTCCGCTTTTTTTGCGTGTGAGTATAGATTGCGGTGTAGATTACAGAGGGCGTGTCTTCAAATGATTAACCATTTGGACAAGTTCATAAAAATTAAATGATTCTAACGAAATTTCAATTTACATAATTAAAACAATAAAAATAATAGCTTTTGATGGTTTGTTTTTTAAAGATTGACGTTATAATGCTATCTTACAATCGTTTATGTTTTATTCTGACGCAGCTCTTAGAATAAATTTGACGGTCATTACATATTTGATTTCCATATGCATAGTATTTTTAGTAATATATCTATAATTTATTTTCTACTTATTGTAACATAACGTGTTGTGCTTCGAATTGTAATCTGTAAAGATGGAAAATGAGTAGTAAAAGTGAGAGATTATATAAAATCAATACAACTAATATCGTTGTTTTATTATTGTATCTTTTACTTATTCACTTGATTAAACAACGAAGAGAAGTAACTGCATTTCTCTAGGAAGTAGGAGTAGTACTCATTCTAGAACGCAGAGACATCTCCGCGCTATAAATGCTCATTGTCTATTAATTTTTATTTTTGTTTAATTTTCGAGAGCCCTATTAAATATAATTTGTTTTTTTTAATTATTATATTTTATTTAATATGATTAGAATTACCCGTTTAATGTTGTATGAATTAATGATAGCCCATCTTCAAGATTCTGAAGAAAAATCGTGCAATTGATTTCTTAAAAGAAACATTTTCCACAAAAGAACGTATATACAGCAATATTAAAGAAATTCATCAAACATTAATCTGAATTTTTTCTGCTGTATTTCCGTTTTTGGAAATGTCATAGAAAAAACTTTTTTATAGAAAAAAAATTTTTTTAATTCATTATAATGAATGGAAGTTACTTAGGCCCTTTTTCAAAAAATTAGTTTTTTTATAATATTGATCATAATAGGGAAATATTGTAACATGTAACTTCTTAAGGACATTACATAAATTTATTGATATTGTACCCGTATGTATATAAACTTAAATTCGCTGTTTGCTCATAGGTGATATTAGTGAGCGTACAAAGCTACCTTGGGCACACAACACACTTTTTTTTATGTGTTTGACATCTGTCAACATTAACCAGTGTACATCATCAGAAATTTCATACAACAACATACATTTTTTCTTTCGTAATCATGTCTAGTTCTTTGCTAAAAAAAAAAGCATATGCGGGAAGCTTTGCTTTTCTGTTTCAATTTGAAGAAATCGGCTGCCGAATCGCATCGAATACTTGTGGAGGCCTATGGCAACAATGCTTTATCGGAAACAACGTGCAGAGATTGGTTTCGCCGGTTCAATGACAATTTTGACCTGAGTGACAAGAAGCGTGAAAATCGGCCCAGAAAGGTTGAGGACTGTCAATTGCAAGCTCTTTTAGACGAGGACGATACCCAATCGCAAAAAATGCTTGCCGAGCAATTGAGTATTTCTCAAGTAGCCATTTCCATGCGGCTACATGCCATGGAGAAGGTTCAAAAGATCGGAAAATGGGTGCCGCATAAACTGAACGATAGGCAGATGGAGCGACGTCAAAACACATGCCAAATTCTGCTTGCTAGACAAAAAAGAAAGTCGTTCCTGCATTGGATTGCGATGAAAAGTGGATCTATTTTTAGAATCCTAAACGCAAGAAATCTTGGGTTGATCCCGTCCAACCATCAACATCTTCCTCAAGACCAAATCGCTTCGGACGGAAGACGATGCTGTGCGTTTGGTGGAATCAGGAAGGTGTCATCTACGAGCTGTTAAAACCTGGTGAAACTGTTAATGCTCCACCAACAACTGATCAAATTGCACCGTTCTGCGTGAAAAAAGGCCGCATTATCGGAAAAGACATGACAAGCTGATTTTCCTCCATGACGCACCATCGCGCACGTCAACAACACGTCAACATGATCCAAAACTACTTGGAGACACTCAACTGGGAAGTGCTACCCCATCCCGCTTACTCACCAGACCTGGCATCTTCTGACTATCATCTGTTTTCGTCGATGGGCCACGCGCTCGCTGAGCGGCATTTCGATTCTTGCGAAGACGTCCGAAAATGGCTTGATGAGTGGTTTACCTCGAAAGATGAGGAATTTTTTGGCGTGGTATATACAAATTGCCCGAAAGATGGGAAAAATATATAGTTAGCGAGGGTAGCAAATACTTTGAATAAATTTTTGCTTCCTAGGAAAAAAAATGTGTTTTTCTGACTAAAAAACAGCGGATTTAAACTTATATACCTGGTATAATAAAAAAGTAGCAAATTATTTATTAAAATCAAGATTTTGTAATTAGTACTTTATTCCATCCATCCCAATAATATTACACTTGAAGTATGAAAAGTATTACATTAGAACGGTATTTTTTTTTTAAAGCTCTATAATGAAGTGAATATATATTACGTCAAATAATTAGTAAATTTTTAACCGTATAACTTCTTTGTACTTGACCCGAGAACATTGTATTTATGAATTATTTTGAGTTTACTTAATGTTTGCTCGTGTCAGGCAATAAGGCAACGTTTTTTAATCAATAAATCACTCGCTGAAAGTACGGTATAAACTCAAAATCGGAAATTGATATTTAAGTTTATATTAAATACTATCTTAAATGTGTACATTATATATACACATGATTGTCGTCAGACTGGCCCGAGCTAAAAGACCTCTTTGCGTCTTCTGGCCTGACGCTCTCTTCTTCCCCATTCTTCCTTCTTGCGACGGCCTCGCAGAAATCCGCGAGGGTCCTCTAACACGCAGCACGCCGAGTGGCCGCCCTGACAATGGCCTATGTCCTGTCAAGGACATCGAGCCCCAATCGCTCAAAAAGTGACGTCCTCTCCGCGGCTCAAGATGGGCAAAACAACAGCGTATGCATCGCCGTATCCGCAATCGTATAATAACGCGTTATGCTGTATCTCAAAAAGGTAGGCCTCAAAGCACCCATGATCCATTAAAATGGAGTCTATGAATATACGAAAAATAAAAAATTGATCCCTCGATCCATTCTCGTTAGAATGCAATTACATTTTCTTCGTCTCTTCGATTTTAACATGATCTTTGACATAGAGATTCATTTCTTAATAATATTCTGAAATATCATGAAATTCTTCGACTCTATGGTAAGAAATTTTTGTTATTCATAGTAATATATCGATACCTAGCAAGCCAGAACTTTATTGCATTCGTTTTAAGTGCTTTGCATTAAACGCTTACGGCAGCCTACATATAGCGTCAGAGCAGTCAACGTATTATTTCCGCGCTTTATTTCAACACTTACAGCAGCTCTTTTACAGCGCCAAAGCAGACGATTAATTGTTTCAATATTCTGAAAATAAAATTTAATTATAAACCTCAATAGTTTATTAAAGTTCACGTAAACGTACCAGAAGAATTCCGTTCTATTCCAAGAAAGTGTTTATATGTAAGTTTATTACATATAAAGTCATTATATGTAAAAGTTATTTCCAAACTTACTTAATCTATTCGAAGAATGCCCTTTGTACTCCTTTGATCTATTTTTTCTTGATAACTAAATCATTAGAATAATCATTTCGACTTTTGTCTGCTCTCAATATGTCACGTGTAATGACTATGATTTATTTCTTCGTTCTCGTGAAATATAGCGCTTACTTTGTACTTTTTTTTATTAATCGTGACAGTATTCGTCGGTACGGCGTTAATCCAATTATCGATAATTTTTTTAAAAGCACCATTTAAAAAAATGTATAAATTGAGCTGATTACTAAGACGGAGAAAGATTCGATTATGGTTTTTTTTTCAGAACAGTATCTTTACATTCGGTATAATTGCCATTTATCATTTTTCATATAGAAAATTCTAAATCAAAGTTTGCAGAGTGATATCTTTTTTCCTATTTAATGTCGACTGTATAGGTAATATTAGCAAACAACTCTTTTCCAGCGTAGTTACATTGTAATTACATTTGGCAATGGAATCATTTGAACAAGATGTTACGTGCTTCAATTCGAGTTTTAATACATCATTGATTTCGGAATACGTCGACATTAGAGCCGTGAAAAATTCCGAAACATCTTGTTGTATTTGTTCTTTAAAGCGTTCTCCAATAGATCTAACCACTAGACTATTGTAATACTTACGCTCAGCATACGCGCAGACAGCATCAGTCAATGCGTTCGATATTTTATTTTTCAGTATTTGTTGATACGTACACAATGAAATGCACATTGCAATATTACATTAGCGTAACACGAAACATAATCGTCATTGCAGAGGACCTATATTTTCCATGTAACTATACTTTCTGGTTCTTCGCAACCATAATTCTGTACATCATCAATGATATTAGGTATGGCTTATTGATAGTCGCGAATTTTCACAGTCTTTTTCTCGGACGAATTGATTTGTGGTAGCTGAGCTTTGAACTCAGTCGATTATATTCTACAATGGCTTCCGAGTTTGCTTTAACGGATGCCGGATTAAAATTTATCAAATGTAAGCCTTCCAGTATACTCCCTCGTAATAAATCTACATAGACTTGACCATCACTCGTTCCTAAATCCATCATTGTATTTTTACACGTAATTCCTTGACCTTTATGTATAGTTATTTCATATCTGAGAGACAATGGCAATTGTTTCTGATGAGCCACTATTTTGTGAAATACTTCGAATTTAATATCTATCTTCGTTATTGATTTCTTTGTTATCCGAAATAACTATTTCAATGGAATCAATACGATTTCCGTTAACAGAACGATTAACTGCAATTACATTGACAAGTCTCAAAGTTATATCAATGTTTCGTCGAATCATCACTTTACCTAATTTTAATAGTTATTACTCTTTCAATGCCAGCTGTTTTCGAAACTTTGTCAACTTAGTCTTCCAAAATTTTGTGCAATTGCTCGAACACAATCGACATCATCTTCTGCTATCAGTACAATTTCATCACCGTCAATTTTATCGAGCATTGTCATGTTCAGAATCTTGCACAAATAATACATGGTTAATAAACATATTGTATCAACCGGGAATTGATTCATATAAATGCAAAGTTCATTCAATCTTTCGTCGCAACTACTTCCTTTGAAATGGACTGAAAAACATTGATATCAGAATCTATTCTACCAAACCTATTCGTATTCTAGAAAGTATGTGTGTATCTCACGCTATGTGTTATCGCATCTTTATTACATATTAATCAAGAATTCGTCGTAACAATCTCCACAAATCAGATCCACTCATGGTTC
Source organism: Atta cephalotes (assembly GCF_000143395.1). NCBI lineage: Eukaryota > Metazoa > Arthropoda > Insecta > Hymenoptera > Formicidae > Atta > Atta cephalotes. Next base: position 627,216 of record NW_012130106.1, on the reverse strand, counting down.
TTAAATACTTGTGAATTTCTGATTGAGACATTTTCACAAACGGAGATTGTTTCTTTTAAGGAGAAGCTACAACAAATCTCCAAAGAAAAATGTGTTTTCTGACAAGAAACTATCATCTGTATCAAAGATTTCACAATCGTAAATTGATAAACATAAATGTCACATTCAAATTCATGAATATTTCATCGATTTATAGATAATTCGAGTCTTTAATTTGTCTCTCAAAGTTTTCATGTCTGACAAATGCGTATATTTTGCCATAGATTCATGAGTGACAGGTAGCTGAAACATTCTATGGATCGTCAAGCCATCGATATTGAATGTTATGATATCCGTGGGAGCAGATATGGCAGTCACTTTTTTAAATATTCTGATCCAATGTTTAATTCAATAAGAAAACTTTTTCTTGTATCATCCTCGTCACTTACATACAATCGCAGAATCTGATTTTTATTTTGTAAAACTTGACATATTCTATCGAAAACTTTTTTCTGGTCTTCGTTCAATCGCAATATCATTTGTAATAAATCAATCGAGGTTAAATTTATCAAAATCTATCAGATCTTTCATCGCGTCATCAGCTTCTATCGGATTGCAATCCAGTTCATTGTCATCGAATTTGTTCTCTACTGTTTTTAGATTATTTTCGCGTTCCTCGATTAATTTAGCAACGCGCTTAAAAGCTGACTATATTTCTTCGAACCTTCCGTGATATTTCATTGCCTTCGTCAAAGCAGACGCTGAATTCTTAAAGGCATCCATGTAAGTTTCGTATGCAGCTTTGATTTCACTCAAATCCACGGTTTAAACAAAAGAAGCGAGTAAAAGTATTTTTCGGGTTCAGTTTTTTCATTAAATCGATTAATAAAATGGTTAAATAATACTTTTATCGTTCTTTTAAAAATAAACCCGAGTAGGATAAATATAGTGATTCTAATCCATGGGGGAATACAGCAGATGGCTTTAGTGCCGTTGGGGAGGGCGAAATCACAGATGTTGGATTTGAAAGAGGGGGAAGCGTGTCATCGGGGAATCTGTGTTAGAGGGAGAAGGGGGATTTGTTCCTTCTCTCTTTCACCTGTTGCGTTCTCTCTTTAAATTATTGTCCTCTCTCTCCTATCTATTGTACGATGCAGTTCTCTCTCTTCCACCCGTTGCAGTACTATATTTATTATTTGCGCTCTCTCTTCTTCCCGTTACGTTCTCTTTTCTTTTCTTCTTTCAAATACAATTTTATTCAATAGACATTTCTTTTTTTACGATTTTTTAATAATATGACTCAGTAATAATTTTAATTTAGCAACTGATAATATGTTTAGTAATACAAATGGCCAAATGCTCCTAATTATCGAATCATTATTAAAATTGTTATTGAGTAACTATCGAATATTTATTAAACTATATACATACTACTGAACAACTATTGATTCATGAATCATTATTAATAGATTCTTAATTGTAGGGATAGGGAAAAGAAATTAAAATTCATTTTTAAAAAATTTCATACTTTATTTTTTAAACTTGATATATTTTTTCTAGCGTTGCAACCACCAGTTGTATATTCTAAATACATATTGTAATTCACAATTCTTAACATGTTTTCCATATCGTATAGTATTAATAACATCTAGATTATGTAAAGAATCTATATCTTCCTAATCAGCATCCAGAGTCTTAATTGTCGAATCATCGCTACCGAATATACGCCAGTCATTCGCGTTTTTCACGTCTTTTAACATATACAAGAGCCTTCTTGTCGTCATTCTCTTCCGCATCAATTACAGACGTTATAATCAGGCATTTCATCATGCACGTCTTTCTGTTGCAATTCATGGTGATATCATGGTGATAAGTATTCAGCCAGGAAACGCAGTACTTTTCAAACTTTATCAAGAAGTTCCACGTAAAAATATAATGAGAGAGAATAGTTCCTTTTCTCAATACCGTCATTTCTTTCACGATAAATTTCTTTCCAATGATAAATCCTTGCAGATCCACAAACGTTGATGGTAAACGACTTTTTGAGATTGTGTTTGATCACAAAGGATCTTGGATTTTATCTCATATATTAAAAAAAGAAGGAGAGTATTTTTTTGGTGATGATAATTTACGTAATCTTGCATACTACATTTGACATTGAACTATATTCGATCACGCGGTCGTATATGATAGGCGGTTGTATTCGCGGGTATATTCTATTTGAATTCAAATTCTAATCGTACATCCACGGTGCCACTCTTGACGGGCTCGTTTCGCGAGCAGTCAATAGTTACTAAAGTAAAACATTATTCCAGATTCTACCGACACGCTGCCATGTGGACATTATAAAATATTATTATAAAAAATATAAAAANAATATATATATATTATATATACTATATATATATATATATATATATATATATATATATATATATATATATATATATATATATATATATATATAT
>NW_012130106.1:611608-624749 GCF_000143395.1 Atta cephalotes | reverse complement strand
CGTCGTACGTCGTACGTACGTACGTACGTACTTAACGTACTATATATATATATACTACTACTACTACTACTACTACGTACTACGTACTATATATATATAATAATAATAATAATAATAATAATAATATATATTNTTTTTCGATTTTTTATTAATAAAAACACTTGTACATGATGTATAATATATTTAATATGTACAATATATTATGTATATTATGTATAGTATGTACAATATAATATGTATATTATGTATAGTATGTATAGTATGTATAGTAAAATTCATTTTTAAAAAATTTCATACTTTATTTTTTGAACTTGATATATTTTTTCTGGCGTTGCAACCACCAGTTGTATATTCTAAATACATATTGTAATGCACAATTCTTAACATGTTTTCCATATCGTATAGTATTAATAACATCTAGATTATGTAAAGAATCTATATCTTCCTAATCAGCATCCAGAGTCTTAATTGTCGAATCATCGCTACCGAATATACGCCAGTCATTCGCGTTTTTCACGTCCTTTAACATATACAAGAGCCTTCTTGTCGTCATTCTCTTCCGCATCAATTACAGACGTATGGTACGATGTATGGTATGTATGTATGTACATATGTATATATGTATGTATATGTGTACATATGCATCTGTAATATGTGTAATGTATATAATGCGTTTAATATATATTTACATAGAGAAAAAAATAATTATACAATTTGTAATAAATTTTATTTTTATAACACATTATCCTTGTGTATCCAAGAATTGTGCGAATTATCAAATCCGAGTCATTTCACGTAAATCGTCTCCTTTTTTACGCAACACCTATTCAATTATAATATATATATGTCGGGATTAGCGACGCGATGCAACTCAAAGAATCCTCCAGCAATTGATTTTTCGCGGTAATCTTCCAGTAGATATGACAGGATTAGTTTTCTGTACTTTGACAATTCTAAACATCACCGTGATCCAATTTGGCGTGTAACCTTTCTCAAAGATCGTCTTGAATTTGCTCACACATATTGAGTCACTTTGAATCGCGAGAGTGCGACAACCTTTACGCTGCACCGTGTTCAAGAATTTGTCAGCAATCGTGAGAGTTACATCGATGGGCCGCATACCGATAGTTCGATGCTTTCGCGCGTTAGACACTTAGACATAAGACGCGGTAGCACGTCGATCCATTTATAATTTCCATTGTGCGTAAATAATGTTTTTACATATCGTTTTTCGTACAATTGAACCGTTCAACGACAGATGACCTTCATTATGGAATATGTTGAATAATGATTTATGTTGTGTTTTTTCAGGAGTCAGGTCTTTTGCACGTTTGCGTTGTAAAATTATTTTACAACGTTGTCTCTCCCGCATCATTAGCGAGGTTCTCGACAATCTGTTTTAGAGGTTCGACGATAGGCTTAAAGTATTTCTCCAATGCTATATCTTCCTCTATTTTGCCGGTTTTTTAAACACGGTTTTTTACGAATCAATTCACTCGTTTTCGCAATTTGTTTCGCTATCCTCTCGCGATCCTTTGCTCTTTGTTGTTATCTATGTTGAACTCAAAAGGAAATGTTGTGTAGTTGATGTATTGACAATGACTAACCACGTTAAGATATCACATACTCATTAAATCATTTTCTGTATCGTTCCTTCGTAAGCGCACTGACTTTATGACTACGAATCCATACTTTTGTAACAACAGCAACGACATAGTTCGCAGAAATTCTCATAAGACATGTTAGTGTTTACATGATTATTGTATACATGTTTCAGATTGATACCATCCTGTTTGAACAGGACCAATAGATTTGCATTATCGTGTATAAGATGCTTCGGTGTCTTTGCGTATGTCTAACACATAAAAGCACGTCCGCGTGTCGACCGCATCGCAAAGTATTCTCTGATCGTGTCTTGCTTGTTGCATGCCACGTCATCGAAGACAAAAATGGAATTTGGAAGCGCTTCGTTCAGTGGTAATACATCGTTATTATAGGAGAATGTAAAATATTCAATTCAAATCAATTTCTTTAATCGGTGCTAATAAATTCTCCAAGTATTGGTATTTTGGATGTAATGACTTCGAGTACATGTACCAGGTGTACAAGTGAAATGACAATTTTTTTCCCAAAAAAAAAACACGTTAAATTCGGAAGAATGATAAAAAGAGATTTATTCAAAGTATGCTCCATTGCTAGTTACATATTTTTCCCATCTTTCGGGCAATTTGTGGATATCACATTAGTAAAAATCTTCCCCTTTTGCCGCGAACCATTCATCGAGCTATTTTTTCACATCTTCGTACGAACCAAAGCACTGCTCAGCAAGTGCGTGACCCATCGGTGCAAACAAGTGGTAATCGGAAGAAGACAAGTCTGGTGAGTAAGCCACATGGGGTAGAACTTCCCAGCTGAGAGCTTCCAACGTCCCGAACTGGTTTTGCCGTATGTGATGGAGCATTGTCATGGAGAAAAATGACCTTATGTTGCCTCTTTTGGTATTCTAGTCGTTTTTTAAGCAGCGAATGGTTCAAATCGATCAATTGTTATTGATAGCATTTGATATTAACCATTTCGCCAGGCTTCAATAGCTCATAATAGACCCTTCTGGTCCCACCAAACACGGAGCATCGTCTTCCTGCCAAAGCGATTCGGTCGATGTGAATCCTAGGTCTATGATGTTGCCATGATTTTTTGCGCTTGGGATTCTAAAAAAAAATCCACTTTTCATTCCCAGTAACGATACGATGCAAGAATGACTTTCTTCTGTATCATTCGAATTCTGTATCATTCAAATTTCACATGTGTTTTTGCGCCTCTCCATCTGTCTCTCGTTCAATTTATGTGGCATCTGCCGATTTTCTGAATCTTTCCCATCTCTCGTGGCGATTGGAAACAGCTTGTTGATGACTAACGCTCAATTATTCTGCGAGTTGTTTTTGTGTTTGTGAATCATCTTCATCCAGCAATGCTTGCAATTCCACGTCTTCGTACTTTTTGAGCGTTTTCTGTATTCCTTGTCTGCAACATCGAAATCTCCAATTTTGAAACGCTGAAATCATTGTTCACACGTTTTTTGGAGCATGTTCACCATAAGCTTCTCCAAGTAATCGGTATGATTCCGCAGCAGTTTTCTTCAAATGAAAACAAAAAATTAATACTGTCCGCGAATGCTCCTTATTTGGTACAAATTTCGTCATATTAAACACAGCAACACAATACTATGCAAACACTTTTCAATCAAATCACTTTGCACGTTTGACACTTGTTGATTGTACAATAAAATGGCGTATAAATCTTTGTACTTCACACTGCATTGGTGCGCCATCTGTTTCTCAAATCATCATTTCATACTTGTACACCTAGTACATGTTCTCAAAACGTATACCATGTTAATTTATCAGCAAATTTATCAACATGTTTGTATTGCCGCAGTTCGATGGATCGCAGATCCATCCGAATATATATAGGTTCCGAATATAGAAATGGGCAGCATGTTTCCATGCTTGCGTATTTCTTTTTCAGTCTGTACTTTATTGTCGACATTAGTCACTTTGATCGTCTGCGATTGTCTCACGAACTTCTCTCCAAGAGTCAAATCTTTTGCGGTAATCCGTTTCCGCGCCTCCTCAGCGAGTATTTTGTCAGCTACGTATCATTTCATGAAATCTCTGCTCCGCGAATAAGCTATGTCGTGTTCGCGACACGCCGCGTCCAAAGGATTAATGCCTCGATCGTCTCAAGCCAATCAAGTTTCTAAATGCGTATCTGGACCGAAAATTGATACGGGCATGAAAACAGAGAAGAAAAAGCTAATGAAAAAACGAATATTATGGATAACAAAACATGGTGGTATCTTATCTATTCTACTGTTATTGGAAATCTTCGGCTCGTTGGTTCAGCGGCGCGATAGGAGTCGCAAAAGCTAAAATACATACGATGATAAAGTCGCGCAACATCAATTGGAAGAACTGAAACGTCATAACCGCGTCATGGAGTTCGTTACACAAGTGTAGATGAGGAGTCACAACGGAAAAAAGATTTAAAAAACATTAAACAGTTGCCAAAAATGTCGAAGGATAAGTATAACTACCAACGTACAACTGCAACAACTGGCAAAACATATGCGCATTCCATATTTTAGATTTTTATGCGTACTACCTTACCAATAGGGGGAATGTATTGAAAGCAGTATTGAAAATTTGGATAATGCTGATGGACCAGGTACTCATTGGATGGTATAATCGGGAGATGCGTACTGTTTATGATAATTGCTGTTTTGATTTGAGTTTCAGCAATTTTTCGACCGAAGAAATTTATACGATATTTGGATGTATCGCAGATCGAGTATAATCACACGCCTTATCAACGTTACGATCAAAGCAACTGTGGCCAAAGCAACTCTGTCTACAGCTTTTACAGAGGGTTGACGACCAATTTAATAATTGACATTACTCTTTTAACTCAGTATTAAATATGTCACTGACGTTCACCGATAAGAATAGCGTCCTCGCGGCTTGCTACTTTCCGGCCGTAGATTTGAACGATTACTCTGCTTGATGAACTTTGAAACCTACCGTATGATATCTAACGTAAATTCATTGAATAATAAGTTTTTACTTTGACGAAGATGATAAAGAAATTGTCACTCCCGAAAGATCATACGAAATACGTAACATAAACAAGTACCTAAGACGTGCAATTTTACAATTTTATCCTAATGATGTTGCGAGAGAGAAAACGCAAAGAGGATGAATAGACTATACCATTGACTATTCAATTAACAATGCAAGAGTGAGATCAAATGCGCTTGTTAAGTAAATTTCATCAAACGTCACAATATTGGATCTCTTTTGGGATTTTTATCGAATCGTGTGTTGGAACCACGACAGTGGCACGAATCAGATGGATAAATATCATCAATGTAAACATCATTCGCATGCAACGTGACCGCGGGTGCATACAGCAACGACATGTGTGTGCACGCGATACACGAGTTTTTGCCGAGCGTGTCACCAGATAAGATAGCGGAAAGACCGACACAAATCATTTACCTTCTGATCATCGTACGGAGTTTTACGGATCTGACGATTCGTATTGTGGATCAAGACAGACGATTTTCGCGGAGAGGAAATCATCATTAGATTGCACATGAAATGATAACGTGAGACGCTTGTTCTGAACGACAGGCGAAATAGACAGAGGAAATAATTTTTGCCAGACGACAGCGATCAAAAACATTCGATTGTCCAATGACGAAATAAAGATACCCATATATAACAGGATTTATACATGTTACTGTGTGAAAGCCTTCTCTAAATTGAAGATAGATTGACTTCAAAAGAAAAAAAATGTATAAAAGCAGCCAAATCTTGGATTGTGTAGCGTTCATGAAATTCGATATGAATTCAATGGTGTGGAGATTGCAGTAGAAACGTTGGAATAACTAATCTTATGAAGGGTAACGCAATGTTTTCTAATAAAATCGAATATAGTTTGCATAATGCTGGATTTATCGACTCTCGTGATATTGCGAAAAGCCTAATGACAGATGATGGATACTTTAATTTTTATGTCAGCATGTTGTTGGACTTTTGCGAAGATTGCAGACATGTGGTAATTAACGCTCGTCATGAATTGATTTTGATATGAACGCAATAAATACAATTACATAGTGGAAGATAGCGACAGAGCCGACACTTGAATTATTCAAAGTATAGTGGCGAATACCTCACGTTGCGTTGAACGAAGTTCAAAAAAAAAATAAACAATAAAATAAAATAAAATAAATAAAATAAATAAAATAAACTATCCATGCTGCGAGCTTTAGAGAGCGGATGAATATGAGTTTCCGTTTCTGAAAACTGTATGAGTACCCTCTATTGCTGAGTACAACGAAACATTCTTGGGCCATCAAGACTGCGACTCAACTGGAAAAACCATGATACGTTATCTTTGGACTGATAAAAAAAATATCATGATAGCACGTAAAACTACTTCGACACTTATAAATTAATCAAGGTGAAACTTTATCTAAATTTTATCCGTACGATGATCTGAATTTAGACTTTGACAAACGCAGAGCCACTATTTTGTATGATACGTATTTACGTTTCCGTACGTTTCTTACTATCAAATCCCTCGTGAAAGAAAATGAATCATCATTCCAATTGTACTCCTTTTTGAAAAGTTTTATCGCTTATCATCGTATGGATTCAGAAATTTTCATTTTGGATATGGTGTATACTTCGTGCAATTTCGATTTTATCACGACTGCCTGCGCGTCATTTCAATTGTGTCACTGCGTATAATTTGAACGTATCATTGAACGTTATGGATCTCGCTACAACATTGCTCTTGATGCCCTTTGCCTTCTTAGTATCTTTTTTGTTATTGATGCGCAAAGACATACAGAGTGGGCCATCTAGCGTTTGGAATTTCAACTGTCGGTTATTTTGAGTTTAAAAGGCGTAATAACATTTATGACATATCAGAAATTTAGTTTTTTGTTTGACATTTACGAAATGGGTCGCTATACGCTTGAACAAAATATTGAAAACTTACTTCCAAAGTGTGAGTCTTCAACCCAAACTATAAGAAATTTACGTGGAAAATTTGGTAGAAAAGAAATGCCTTCAACAAGTTTGTGAATCAATTTGTGAAGCGAATTCGACAAACTGGATCCTTATTGGATAAACTCGTTCACGTGCTCGTCCAGTAAGGTCAACCGAAAACATTGCTGTTGTTGCTCAGAGTGTTTGAACAATCATCAACATCAACTCACCATAATTCTCAAAACTTGAACATTTCACGCATTTCTTCTTTGAGAAGAATTTTGAATAAGACCTCGGTATGAGCTTTTTCAATAAAGTCATAAACTTTGAAAAATGTTCATGCATTTTTTTTTAGAGCCAAATTAAATTCCAAATTTTAAATGACCCACTCTGTATATTTTCGCTCTTAGCCTGACAAATTCGATTATGATCGCACTATTGCTTTCATTAAACCGGAAACTTTTTTATTTACTAACGGAATGTCGTAAGCGTTGTCGATCGCATAATCGCTCGTATAGAATCTATTGATTTTGCGTTTCATAACAGCACAGCTTTATTTACCACATCGCCGCACTCGTGATAAATAAAGCTGTTCGTGTCGGTATAAATAATTTTACATTTTTTATGAAAGAGTGATAACATGTTCTCGTGGTAAATTCGTATAAATTCGTTTCAGATATATCAAGGATACACATATCCACGTATATTGGTTTGTCGAATTTTACCTCGAGTTTTCGCATTTTTATCGCGATCAAGTTCTCGGAAAAAACGCTTCTACTGTGAAAGTTTGATTTCGCGATCATTGCCTCTACCGTATCTCTCATTCCAACGCGAATCACACATTAACATGGCACATTCTCTTGTTAAAACCCATGTTGTTCATTAATTTGAATAAGTTTTTCTCGAACTCATTCTTTGCTAAAATTCTAAAATTTGTATTGAGTTCGATGTACTCGCGAAGCCATGGAGATTGCGCGAATTGCAGTATACGATGGATCTTTGTAATGCGGAGACCGTGAGTATATTGTTACAGATTGCGATAATATATGACGTAACATTTTTTATCATACAATGTCGCAAGGAGTTTCTTCTCTGCTTGTCGAGTGATTTCTCGCGCGTTGAACAAAATGGTAGATCGGAGTGCGCATCATGTTGCAATACCAAGTCAACTTCGAGAACGTAATCCATCGTGAATCTAATGCGATATTCATAACATCAGAATTGTCGACCCAGTGAAAATTGGCATATGGCAATGGTTGATACATTACCCAATCGTATAGGTTGTTGACGTCATAATAGATCAGGTACGTTTCGATGGATCATATGACTGCATGTATGGTACTTGTTGTTGGCCTGCGCATATCTGTTTGAATATTGACTCAGACCGCCACATATACCACATTCGATGAATAAGACCATGTTAACGTCAGTAAGAAATTCGAAATTGATGGGAGTATGTTTCAACATCGTATCCCATGTAAAAGATAGTGTATAATAATATGTGGGATCGAGTCCATAACTGATAATGCAATTACCCCGAAAATTCTCAAATATATATAAATCGACCAACAACAATATATCTGTTTTTAAATATAGATCACTATTCACCGAAGGTTCGAATGAAGAATCGCTACCATACGTTCACGGCGTGCGCGTAATCACTTTCATACAGTATCGCCCGTTAACGAACTAAACGATTCGCACGGAGGTAAATATGTATCCTTCAACTTTTCGGACGAAGGCAACGTACTTGTATGGAAATATACTTTTACGCGTGAGATCGAAATTCTCCACGCTAAGGTTAACAAATAATTCTGATTGCGTAATTTTCAATTTATCTTTATCAAGATACAACGCTAATTTTTCTAAACTTGATGTGATAAATTTAAATGAAGAATCTATAAATCGTAATTTTATACAAGTTTTTTTTTGATGCTATCGACATATTTTGTAAATGAAATTTTTCTTTAGTTATGGAAAGTAATTCTGTACGTTCTTCATTCGCGGTAGCTTAATAATAAAGTATCTTTAATAAAATGTACACTGTATCCCAATAAATTATGAAAAACTACAAAAATGCAATATGACTCTTTTGTAATTCAAGTTACAATTTGAATGCGCGGGGCCTCTGTAAGAGGTCCGGTTAAGTGGCAATGATCGCGTATCATCGTGTCATCCGGCGCGAACAATTTTTCGCACACATGATAATGCGTGGTGCTATTAAATTTTTGCTAATCATCTCGCGTGGGTACATTGGCCGAAAGTATAGACGCTACACTATGCGTTAAATTTTTAAGTTCCTCGGTGAACCATGCGACGCAATCGTTACCGCGATGAAACCTATACATATACATCGAGTTGTTATATAAGCAATGGAAATAATATGTTGAGCTAAATACCCGACGTTATTGATACGTAGCTGGATGTTTTCATGTCTATCTTCATCTTTTCTAAGGTGCATTCTAGATAGGCGTAAATGTACGCGTTCCTTGCAGCGATTGCTGAAACTCAACCATTTGTTATCCTCACTGGGCAGTCGGATCGCATAGTTATCAAAATTTCCACAGTCTATTGCGTGGATCTCCAATTTCGTACTTGTATGAAAATGGTGCAGGAATCTAGAAAAACACACATTTTTATTATTATTTAAAAAATGTTGCTGAAAATATTTATAATTTTTTCTTTTTTAAATGTATATATGTATATATATATATATATATACAGTGCGACAAATATGTTCCCGGACACGAACCACATCTCAGCAACCAGTGGCGACATCTGTGCGTTCAAACATGCATTTTAAAGGTTGAACATTTCCCTATCATCTGTCAAAGTTTCATTCATTTTGGTTGACATATAACGAAGATGTGACAGTTCATGTTAAACAAGATTTTGGTCAAGGTAGAAATTTTAATATGGAACAAAGAGCAGTGATTAAATTTAACGCAAAACTTGGTAAAAGTGCATCAGAAACATTCCGATTGATGCAATAAGTTTACGGCAGTCAATGTCTAGGTCATACAGCTGTTTTTGAGTGGCATAAGCGTTTTTTGGAAGGCAGAGAGATCCTTGAAGATGACAAAAAATCAGGACGGCCAATTTTGGTTCGAACACCCGAAATGATCGAAAAAGTACGTGATTTTGTTGCAAATGATCAATGATATGCATCATTAAAAATGATGGGGGAGGCTTTAAATATCAGTAGAGAAACGATTCGAACCATATTACATGAAGATTTGGGTATAACGAAGGTTTGTGCGAAATTTGTTCCACACATTAAGAAGTGATTAAAAATCAATGAGAATCAATCATTCCAGAGACATCGTTGCAGCCGCAGAAAATAATCCAAACTTCCTAAAATCAATTGTTACGGGTAATGAAATATGGTGCTTTCAATATGATCTAGAAACTAAGCATCAAAGTGCGGAATGGAAGTTAAAAAATTCACCACAAGCAAATATTAAAATTTCTACCTCAACCAAAATCTTATTTAACATGAACTGTCTTCGTTATATATCAACCAAAATGAATGAAACTTTGACAGATGATAAGGAAATGTTCAATCTTTAAAATGCATGTTTGAACACACAGATGTCGCCATTGGTTGCTGAGATGTGGTTCATGTCCGAGAACATATGTCGCACTGTGTATACATATATATATATTTGAGGGAGTACAAATTAGTTCGGTCCGTTTCCCTAAAGATAGCTCCAGCTGTTGTGAATGGTTCATAATGATAGCTGATTTTGGTGATTTCAGAGAGGTTAAATATCTGCTATATAATATTCAGTTTATATCGCTTTGAGTTTCATACAAAAACCTTGATTTTTACTGTGTTTGAAATGTCGAATGTTACTGTGTTAACCAATCAGCATTTGAGGGAAGTTTTGATTTTCTGCTTTCATTGCAAGAAAAGTACGACTGAAGCCCACCAAAAGTTTATGGTGACACTGCTCCAACTGATAAATCATGTAGGGAATGGTTTCGACGTTTCAAGGATGGAGATTTCAGCGTTGAAGACAAGCCTCGCTCTGAACAGCCAAAAAGATTTAAAGAATTAGAGGCATTACTCGAAGAAGATCGGAGTCATCAAATATCAATCAGAAGATCAAATGCAAGAGGAGTTTGCATAATTATTGGGAGTAACTCAACAAACCGTTTTTATACGATTGAGAGCCATTGGGTATGATTCAAAAACAAGGAAATTGGGTGCTTTATGAACTGAAACCGAAAGACGTTGAAAGACGATTTTTCACTTGCGAACAGCTGATTCAAAGACAACAGAGAAAAGATTTTTTTGCATCGGATTGTGATTGGAAATAAGAAGTGGATATTCTACGACAACCCCAAGAAGAAAAAATACTAAGCCCGGTCAATCGTTGCCATCGACTTCAACATCAACATCACGGCCGAACATTCATGATTCGAAGATCATGCTCTGTATCTGGTGGGATCAAAAGAGTGGTACCAAAAGAGTTATTTACTATGAGTTGCTGAAACCTGGCGATTCCATTACGGGCGATCGGTATCGGCTACAATTGATTCGTTTGAATCGTGCATTGCGAGAAAAACGGCCGGAATACGAGACATGATAAAGTTATTCTTCTTCATGACAACGCTCGGCCTCATGTCGCTAAAGTCGTAAAAAAATATTTGGAAACGCTCAAATGGGATGTTTTACCCGCCGTATTCTCCGGACATTGCTCCTTCTGATTATTGGTTGTTCCGAAGGATGCAGCAAGTCACCGATTCACTTCTTTCGCAGAAATCGAAAATTAGCTCTAAAATTGGATCGCAAAGACGAGTCATTTTTTCGAGATGGAATTCGAAAATTGCCTGAGAGATGGGAAAAAGTAGTAAGCAGCGATGGACAATATTTTAATTGATCTATTCATTTTGTTTTGAAATAAATGCATTTTTTGCACACAAAAAAGATCGAACTAATTTGTACTCCCAATATCTTGTTGTGCTGTACAGTGTTCTCAATCACCTCGTCTATTTCATCACTGTCGCTTCTGTTACCGACGATCTAATATTCTTGCAATTCTCATTGATATTCTTGCAATTATCATTTAAAATCGTCAGACAACGCTGGAAGACGAATTTCCGAATAGTGAGGATTATGGTCTTTCAACTATTGTAAAGCCTTATACACTTTACCAACATCCACCAAATTTTTTCAAACAACTTTAGATCTTTTGGGTATATACTTCGAACGAGGATGTGCATTCAAATTTATAGGATCTTCCGGAGGACATATCTTATCCAATGTTTTTTGTAAAGGCAGAGGCAAATGAAATGTCTACTTTGAGAATCATTTGTCTGTGGCATATGTTTGTACGAAATACAACCAATCGTTTGCACTACTTGGAAGCTGCTCACTCTCTTAGTTAACATTTTTTCGTAATCATTGAAATCTGTAAAACGTTTAGTAATGGTTTCACTGCAAGATTATTCAAAATGCAAGCAACACGCCTCTGTGAAATTTGCTGAAATAAAGATTAAATGAAGATAAAATGAATTCGATATCGATATTGTGTTCTGTTACGTAAGCCATCAAAAGGTTTTTTTCAAAAAGATCCATCCATTGTTTTCTTCTCAAGTTTAGAAATGTCTCTACTCACATAATTTTTTGAGATTTAAGCGAGACATGGTGGATCCAACAATAGCTTTTTCATAATTTTAAACGCTTCGTAATTTTGCGTAATTTTGAGAAAATCTTTTCTTCGTTCAAATTAATATGCGTTACCATAAATTTCTTGGCTAACATCTTGCTTATTTAAATTATTGAAAATTTCAAGCAATTTATCCATATCGACGAATCTCAAAGCTGAAAACAACTGACGAAATTTTTTATATTAGGTGTACAACTTTGCTTCCGTTTTTTTTCCGAAATTCGAGGCTTTATTGTAAAAAACTGATTATACATTTATGATTCAAAGTATTGTCCATCGCTGGCCACTACTTTCTCCCATCTTTCGGGTAGCGTACGAATCCCGC
Organism: Atta cephalotes; assembly: GCF_000143395.1. Lineage (NCBI taxonomy): Eukaryota > Metazoa > Arthropoda > Insecta > Hymenoptera > Formicidae > Atta > Atta cephalotes. The sequence continues at coordinate 612,195 of NW_012130106.1, read as the reverse complement.
GTCGAAAAAACTGTCATCTTTTGAGGCTATCCACGAATCGATCCAATTTTTTACTTCTTCATAAGGCCGGAAGTGCTGGTCAGCCAGGCCGTGTGCCATTGATCGAAACAAGTGATAGTCAGAGGGAGCAACGTCTGGAGAATACGGCGGGTGGGGACTTCCCATTTCAACCATTTCCAAGTATGTCTTGACCACTTTCGCAATATGGGGTCGAGCATTGTCATGCTGCAAAATCACTTTATCGTGTCTCTCGTTGTATTGCGGCCGTTTGTCTTTCAATGCTCGGCTCAAACGCATCAATTGCGTTCGATCGCCTGTGATTGTTTCAGTCGGTTTTAACAGTTCATAATACATTACGCCGAGCTGATGCCACCAAATACAGAGCATGACCTTGGAGCCGTAAATATTCGGTTTGGCCATCGACGTGGAAGCATGGCCGGGAACTCCCCATGATTTTCTGCGCTTGGGATTATCGTAATGAACCCATTTTTCGTCCTCAGTCACAATGCGATGCAGAAATTCCTTCCGTCTTTGCCTTTCAAGCAGCTGTTCACAAGCAAACAAACCGTTCAACATCTCTCGGCTTC
>NW_012130106.1:609390-611588 GCF_000143395.1 Atta cephalotes | reverse complement strand
AACGCATCAATTGCGTTCGATCGCCTGTGATTGTTTCAGTCGGTTTTAACAGTTCATAATACATTACGCCGAGCTGATGCCACCAAATACAGAGCATGACCTTGGAGCCGTAAATATTCGGTTTGGCCATCGACGTGGAAGCATGGCCGGGAACTCCCCATGATTTTCTGCGCTTGGGATTATCGTAATGAACCCATTTTTCGTCCTCAGTCACAATGCGATGCAGAAATTCCTTCCGTCTTTGCCTTTCAAGCAGCTGTTCACAAGCAAACAAACCGTTCAACATCTCTCGGCTTCAATTCGTACGGCACCCAATTTCCTTGCTTCTGAATCATTCCCATGGCTTTGAGGCGTTTTGAAATGGCTTGTTGAGTCACTCCCAATGATCGTGCCAATTCTTCTTGATTTTGACACGAATCTTGCTCAAATAATGCCTCCAATTCTGTATCTTCGAAAACCTTCTCTCTTCCACCGCTATGCCGGTCTTCGACGTCAAAATCACCGTTCTTGAAGCGTTGAAACCACTCACGACATGTTCTTTCACTAATAGCGGCCTCACCATAAGTATTTGAGAGAATTCGATGAGCCTCAGCCGCAGATTTCTTCATATTGAAGCAAAAAATTAAAACCTCCCGCAAATGACGAGAATTTGACTCGTAAACTGACATTTTCGAGAATAACTTTATGATGCAGACACAAATCGACTAATGTTTCTATGGAGTTATGTTGACAGATGCCCAAGTTTATTGTATGACGTCTATGATCTATTTATTTCGACCACCACTTACCGCTAAAGCCATCTATAGGAAAACGGCGAAAGCAAAGTTGTACACCAATTGATAGGCAATTTTTAGACATTTCTTCGAATATTTTTTACGAAAGGAAAATGAGGCGATAAAGTACTTATCGTTGCAATGTATGACTTGCTCAGATTAGGATTTGCATAGCATTCCGGAAAATGTCCTAATCTGTACTCGCATGTGAAACGGAACAATTATATGAAACGGAACATTATCAAAATATGTTCTCATAAGAATGGGTGAGGGGCCCATTTTTATTTTCAGTACATTCATACAATCCGCATGATACAGATTCTGACGGGTCATGGGTGCTGTGAAACACCCTTTTTAAGATACAGCGCTGATATGTGCGCATTGTGGATACAATGCACACGTTGTTGTTTTGCCCATCTTGGACGGCGGAGAGGACGTTACTTTTTGAGTGGTTGGAGTTTAATATCCTTGACAAGACATACGGTTCCATTGTCGGGGCTGCTATGTGCTCTGCTGCGTGTTGGATTCGCGGATTTCTGCGAGGCCATCATACGCAAGAAGGAGCGGGTCGAGTGGGAGCGTCAGGCCCTGAAAGAGCTCTTTTAGCTCGGGCCTGTCTGAGCTCTGACGATAACCATGTGTAAAAATGTGTATATTTAATGTATATATAATGTATTAGATGTACAACTTTGCTTCCGCCATTTTATATGGCCTATAGATGGCTTTAGCGGTAAGTGGTGGTCGAAATAAATAGATCATAAACGTCATACAATAAACTTGGGCATCTGTCAACATAATTCCATAGAAACATTAGTCGATTTGTGTCTGCATCATAAAGTTATTCTCGATTGAAAATGTCAGTTTACGAGCCAAATTCTCGTCATTTGCGGGAGGTTTTAATTTTTTGCTTTAATATGAAGAAATATGCGGCTGAGGCTCATCGAATGCTCTCAAATACTTATGGTGAGGCCGCTATTAGTGAAAGAACGTGTCGTGAGTGGTTTCAACGCTTCAAGAACGGTGATTTTGATGTCCAAGGTCATGCTTTGTATTTGATGGGACCAGCTCGGCGTAGTATATTATGAACTGTTAAAACCGACTGAAACAATCACAGGCGATCGGTATCGAACGCAATTGATACGTTTGAGCCGAGCATTGAAAGACAAACGGCCGCAATACAACGAGAGATACGATAAAATGATTTTGCAGCATGACAATGCTCGACCCCATATTGCGAAAGTGGTCAAGACATACTTGGAAATGATCGAAATGGGAAGTCCTACCCCACCCGCCGTATTCTCCAGACGTTGCTCCTTCTGACTATCACTTGTTTCGATCAATGGCACATGGCCTGGCTGACCAGCACTTCCGGTCTTATGAAGAAGTAAAAAATTGGATCGATTCGTGGATAACCTCAAAAGATGA
>NW_012130106.1:587971-607110 GCF_000143395.1 Atta cephalotes | reverse complement strand
CACCTAATATATATAATGTATATATAATGTATATATAATGTATATATTTAGGATAGTAGTAATATAATATAGGATGGGATTCTAGCTTTAAGTAGTATACATATATGGAACATGGAGGTAAGAGCGATATACTCCACGACTTGGCATGTGCACCTTGATGAAATGCCGGGTAGGCAATTCCGAGATATACCCAATGTGGTCTTGCGGAGATGCTGAATAGAGGAAGTTTTTTAGCAGATAGGCGATGATGTCCACTGTCCTTTCTTATAGGAGAAACGTACACTCATCGAATCCTGCACAATCCGGCTCCTTAGTGTCTTTCCCTCATCCAGTTAGGTTCTCCTTCGGGAACATCACGAATAATAGGGGCTATGTAAAGATTTTTCTCCTTCTCGCAAACAAAAAAAAATATATTCATACAATATTAAAAATTCATTCTGTTGCAATCAAAATAAATATTAAAGGTTATCGATTAACGAATGTGTTAAAATTCGAAAGAAGAAAATATGGTTCTCATAAGAATGAGCGATGAAGAGAAACCCATTCTTTATTTTAAGTATATTCATAATGACACGCGCTGTCAACTGGGACGTAATATCAGCTTTATAACGACAGGTTGCGATAATGATCATCAGTTACACATTCACTAGAAATCTGTACATATATTTTTTTATGTCTTTATTGATTTAAAACCGTTCTATTTTAAATATATTAAGTGTGGGAAAAAGTTCGTGGCGTTTTTTTAATGCTATATAACGGGAAAAACGCCACGAACTTTTTCCCATATATTTAAAATAACCTAATATATATATATATATATACAATATATATTTGTCACTTTGTAATACATTGAAAATGACTCAATTGGGTTCGAAACGCCGTTCTTTTTAATTTGTCTTAATTCTTTATAATTGTATGTAAACTTTGGATAGCCTTTTCATCATATTTCATCATATAACTTTTACTTAATTTTATTCCTTTTTTTAATCTGGAATTATTACTTATTAACATACCATTACTTATTATTATATACTATTAACATGGTAGACCTGCGATATATGAGTCTTCCCACTTCCCATTTCCTGCAATCTTCGGAAGCAGTCACTCATCTCAAATTAAGAAGTTATTAAAAATGAAATAAGGAATTCAACTCCGACGACGCTGATCGTGTCATATAATCAAGATAATGATCCTTAGTGGCCAGTCGAAGGACAATTCATCTTCGATGATCTTGAACCTCCCATTATGAAGATCATCACACTGAACAATCTTCGGAAAATTATAGCAGTCATCCATCACGCATTACAAAGCTATCCAAAAAAATTAAAATAATCCTGACTCGTATTATTAAAGTTACGACTCTGAATGACCATCGGACATTTTCAATAGGCGACTGTTGCTCATTAAGAATGCTATTAAAATGGATCATTCACCTCCAATGATCCTAACTCTCTCACACATTATGAAGGTCAGCACATCGAACAACTTTCGGAAGATAGCAGTCATCCATCACGTGTTACAAAGTTATATAAAAAAATTAATACAACCTTGACTCACATTATCAAGGTCACAACCCTGAGTGACCATCGGACACTTTCAGCAGACGAAGGTGAGAGAGGACGAAAGAGAGTGAGATAGGGCGGAAAAAGAGAGGGATGATGGGGATGGGTGGGATGAGGGGGAGAGAGAGGAGGTGGAGTTGATCGAAGGGAAAGGTATGAGTGAAAGGTGAGAAAGAAGAGAGGTGCATGACTGCGAACAGAAAAAAAGAAGAAAAAGAAGAAAACGTTACATTTTTCACGAAAATCATCACTTTTTGACCATTCGTATATCCAGACCGACTTGATCGATTTTTATTTTTTTTGGCTCAAATTACGTGGCAATACCGCTTTTCAGGATACGTTACATGCGATTAAAATTTTTTATATTTTAGTAATTCTGTACCCCCAGAAAAAAGACTTTGGCTCGGGATAAGAGACTTATAGTGTCTTTATGTTTTTTTTAACATGGTCGGAACAATACCGCGTCTCCTGATTTTTAATAAAATCTAAAAGTAATATTTTTATTATTTTCATTTCAATAAATATAAAACCTATATTTTAATAAAAATGTTTATTTATTTATAAAAATTATGATTTTCGGTCGCCTATATTCAAATTGGTATCACTGTGCATCGGCAGTAAGCTAATTGGCCAGTAGAATGTTACTTCAATTGATCTTTGCCAGATCTAAGTATAAGAATGATTTGTGTCACTTTCTATATATTGAGTACATAGTCAATCCTTAACGTCGCATTTAAGAACATAGTTATTACTCTGAAAGCTTTTTCTGATAATTCTTGTAGTATTTTACCGTTTATTTTTTATTTAGATCGAAACCAGAGGTCTTCTTTAGTATGATTTTTAATTGTATGTTTTATTTCTTTGATCTTGAAACTTCTTGACTAATTTTATAAGTGATAGTTTATTATAACTTTTTGAGTTTATTATAATATTATATAATAGTTATGTAATAGTATAATATTATATAATAGTATAGGATTTTTCAATAGGGACGCTCGAAATTTGTTAGATCATAATAGCCATGTTGTTAAAGTGACATCTGTCAAATTTGTTGTAAATTGTTTAGTAGTGTATGGCAAATCACCATGGAAGATCATAGTGTTGAGCAACGTGTGCAAATCATAAAATTTTATTCAGTTATTCAAAATCAGTGCTCCATTCGAGAAATGTGCATTACGTGATTTTTATCCTCGCCACCGTCCTGCCGAGTCGACTATTCGATATTTGGTGGTCAAATTCGAGTCAATCGGTTCGATAAATAATCAGCCAACACCACACAATACGTCGCCGAAACGCAAGGTCTCCTGAAAACATCGCTGCTGTGCGTGAGAGTGTACGGGAAAACCCGAGGTCAATTTCTCGTCGTTCACAAGAACTTGGCCTTTCTGCGATTTCAACTTGGCGAATTTTGCGTCGGAACTTGGGTCTGCACCCCTATAAAATTCAACTCTTCCAGGAACTTTACTAAGGTAAACGACCATAGACAATGCCGTGTGTTCGCTTCTTGAGTTCTGGAGCAGTTGGAAGTTAACACAAATTTCGCCAAACAAATCATCTTTAGCGATGAGGTCCATTTTTGGATGAATGGATATGTGAACAAGCAAAATTGTCGAATTTGGGACGATACCAATCCACGCGAGATACACTAGCTCCAAATGCATCTCGAGAAAGTCACTGTTTGGTGCGGTCTAGCGGAATCATCGGTCCGTACTTCTTCCAAAACGAAGTGGGCGTTGCCACAACCGTAAACGGCGAGCGCTACAAATCGATGATAAGCAACTTCTTGTGGCCTAAAATGGATGATATGAATACCGATAACATGTGGTTCCAACAGGATGGCGCTATGTGCCACACACCGCATGCTACGATGGACATTCTGTTCGAGCGATTTGAGGGCATAGTTATCTCGCGCAGCGGCGACGTGAATTGGCCACTGAGATCGTACGATTTAACGCCTTTAGACTTCTTTCTTTGGGACTATCTTAAATCGCAGGTCTATACGAATAAACCGCAAATAATTGATGCTCTCAAAGTCAACATAACAAACGCCATCCAGCAAATTCAGCCAGATTTATGCGAGAAAGTCATCGAAAATTGGACCGCCCGAATACGTGTCACCAAGCGAAGCCGCGGCGGACATTTGAGCGACGTTTGACGTTATATTTCATACTTAATGTCATAAAATATTCTTTCAAATAAAAAAAAAATTGAGTGGATATCTCACACACTTGTTTTATTTACATTTAAAAATCGAGCATCCTTATTGAAAGACCCTTTATTATATAATATATTGTATTGATAATATATTATATCAGTATTTTCTATTTAATATTATATGGAATAATTTTTAAAATAACATATAAAATAAATTTTTAAAAATTCTCTTTAAAATGTTTTAATTGTTCCCAATAAATGTTACATATTTAAATATAAATTACATAAATATCACAGAAACAATATTACATATATAATATTTTAGCAATATTTCTGTGATTCATTTTTGTAGACATTGTACATTACTATTATTTCATCTTAGCAGGGTTAACGTTGCCGTTTTTAGTAACGTGTTATCTCTACTTGCAGTAGAAAGTAATACATTACTCGTTACTGATTATAAGATTAATCTTTAAACAATTAAATACTAATCTAAACTGTGTATATTTTCTATAATTTGTCCAGTTATTTAATCCTATCTAAAAATCCGATTTGTTTTGTATTAAAAATGATGGTTAATATTTTATATATATTTCTAAGAAATATTAAATATTTATAATTGTAAATAAATAGGAATAATATCTCTAACTCTGACAAATTGTATACTTTTGCTCATGAAAAGTACTAACTTTCATTTTTAACAAGAGAATATTTTAAGAGAAATATGCCTGGCTTAAATTTTAAGTCCTGTATGCAAGGTCCGAATACTTGGATAAGGTGTGATCAAATTTTGATGGTGTAATTCCTCATAACTTTTTTGTTCACAAGCAACATACAATTTTAATGCTTTATTAATAGTATTTGTAAATCACAATGCTCCTCTTTGTGTGCTACATTTGATAAAATTTGTCTGATCTTCTTCTTTTCGTAAATTTAAAAAAAAATTCTTTTGTCGTAATTTTCTTTTTAACAGACTGCATTGTCACAAAGTTTTTTTAGTTTTCTCTTTAATTGTCGGATATGCTCTTTATCAGAGATTTTACTGGATGTGTTGATATATAAGTTGCTTATGTATTGTTTGTTTCAGTATTGATTTCTTCTATATTGCTTGTTTCGGATTGCTTCAATGTGGATTACTTCTAACTCGATATTAATATTATTACTATTAACTAATTAATGCCGAGTTATTTCCATTTGTATTTGTGTTGCATTCACAGTTCTACATATTAATTTTGATTATATTAATTTACATTAAATACATTAATAATGAAATTATAAGAAAATGATTCAAGTAATCTGCTTTGCTTTCTTATGTATTATTTCAAGAATAACAATAATATATATAATATATATAAATAAATATATAAATATAACATATAAATATATATAAAAAATTAAAATGATGTCAATTTGATATAAATGATGTCATATTGATATTATAATAAATTAGGTGTTGTATATGGACAAAATAATTTTCTTCCATCTTGTCGACTTCCTTCAAATTGTCTGTCATCGAACCTATAAAATTTATATAATTATTACAATACATAATTTTTTATACACACGATTATAATTTGTTAACTACTATACTTCACAAATTACAACCCTTGTTGATAATGTGTCTTTTGCGATTAATTTTAACTATTCTTTGCGTCTCTCGCTGTTATTTTTGTCTGTTGGCAAACGAAATAATCAGAAACCTTTTTCGCTTCGATTTTTACAGCCATTCACAAAACAATCTGGCATATTTTCAGATTTAACATCATTTTATTTCATAAACATTTCTCAGATTTCAGATTACACCATTACACAATAGATCTTAGGTTAGATATATATACTGCACTTAATGTGTAGATATATGTTATCAAAAAATACTATTTACACTTTTCGACGTTTTGGCTCCAAATCCTTACAGTTGAGTCTTATGGATTGCGGTACTTTAAACCTAATAACTTTAAATCACTGCTACAAAATGTGACGAGTTGCGGCGTCGACGTGGACGTCATTTTGACTGAAGGAGACGCGTTGCGACATATAGTCAAGAGCATGATTCGAGCGAAGAGCGAGCAGAGTCGAACAAAAGAGCGAGGAACGCAGGCACTACGCGATGCAGCGATTGTTTTCGCTTTTCTGTTAATCCGTTTCTGTAAATCTGGTTTGGAGGGCTTGTTATCAGCTCAAGAGCCTTCAATCTCCTGACACAAGTCAATGCAATGTTACAAATGCTTTAAAGCAATTTTTGATCAATTTGTAAAATTCTTTTTTCTAATTGAACAAATGCTTCAAAGCATTTGTAGTGAGACCGCAACCACAGTGGCATAAATAATTGTTAGAGTCTGAGCACAAGAATTGTCGTTAGACTTAAATTATGACGTAACGCACAAGCTTTCACATTGTATGACGTACAACTTATCGTGTCTCCAAGAGATGGCAATAAATCATACGTCATACGCTAAAGCTTGTACGTTACTTACGTCTACAACTTAAGTCTCTTACGATAATTCTTGTGCTCAGACCCTTAACCGATTCGTGACGACACAATAGGATTGCCTCGCTCGTTGCTCTCCGCATTCAATCATGATATAAAAAGAGTGGTGTATCATTCGTAGATGCGCAGTCGTTTAAAGTAATGAGCCAATCAGAAATCGGATGTCAGAATTCAATATGACTGTAAAGTGCACTGCATTGCTGTACATTTGCTCCACTTCGTTCTGCACTTCTAGGCATTCCTTATTGGCTCATGACTACGTCATGACACGTGACATCATATGCACAATGGTACACCTGTCTTTTTATATCATGTTTCGAACTGCGTGATCATGCACGCGAATTGAGGAGCTCGCGGATTACACATCGATAACGCTTGGTCCCCGCAATCAGCATAGAGACAAGCGGCGTATGCGGAGCAGGGTGATAATCAGTCGTTACAATTTTTCTTACTTATTTTTGAACATTCGTACGCGGAAATATACAAATACATATTCCGACTCAAGATCGCTTGAAAGTCGAACAATGTACAATGTGTCATGATCTAATATCTCGCTGAAATAATTTAATGAAATTCTGAAGACATGTCATTCACCTTGAAGTATATCAAGAGCTACTGTTAATAGAATTATAATAAAATAATCTAAAACAATAATAAACAAACAATAATAATCAAATTTATTTTTTTTTATTATTTTTTTGTATTGCATCAATTATTTAATCTAATGAAAAAAAAATAGATTTAACACGTTTCAATAATATAGTGAAAAGATCCATTTATAATATTTATACATATGATGCAAAAAAATTACAAAAACATTAAATTAAAATATGGTAGAATGAAATAAAATTACCTGTACGTATTTATTAATGAAGATCACTTAATTATCTGTAAATCTAAATAGATTGCAAAAATCCATACATCAGGAGAATTCATTCATGCCTTTTTCTTTTATAATGCATTGTAAAAGTTTTAAAGCATTAAATATAGAATTCCACCAGGTCAAAAAGATTAATGTTATTTTATTCAGTGATTTGTTATAATTCTATTTATATAGTATTGTTTACATTATTTATCAACAAGTATATTTATAGTAAATAATATTATATGTAAATTAATTAACGAAATCGTAACTTATAACCAATAATAACAACTTTTGTTTCATTATTTAAAAAAATACATACAAATACCTAGTAACATAGGTGTTGTCAAGTATACTCCAATGACTTTATGAATATAATCTGCAATTTATGTAGATCGATTTTGTTTCGATCATAATTTTGAACACTTAGCAAAAATGCTTCAATAAATTTTGTTATTACTTCGGACTGCTGCCAATCGAATTGGCGAAAAGGAGGGAGTATGCATTTCACTGATGCGGATCGATACTGACCGATAATATCCATAACTATACAATGTATATTCTTATCAACTTTTGGCTACAGACTTCTTATTGATCAAACTTGGTTTATAGCACATAATTATCATTAATTGTATTGTTATGAAATAAAATACTTTCGTCAACATAAATTTTTGATTGATTAAGAAATGAGTTCTCGTTGTATGCACGTTTTTTGATTAGATGACTGAATCTAGGAACTAGATTATAAATCGATGAATCAATAATGAAATGTATTTACATTAGTAGGGAACCTCAGTGTGGTACTGTGTACCCTCTATCTATGTTGAGTCGGAAAACTAAGCAGAGGAATCTTAAGAAGAAGAACTTCAATGATCTTTGCTTGCACGAAGCGAGATATTAATTGCATAAAGTGAACAAGCCTGACAAATAAAGCGACGCTCTGTCTCGCGAAGTGATATTAATAATTAATTGTTAATGTTGATCAATTAGATTAGGAAATCTGTCATTTAATGCGATATGAACTATGCTCTATTGTCATAAGATCTGTTCACACTTGCATTTTCTCTTTCAAGGTCAAATCTATACCTATCTCATTTCAAATGCAAAAATATTTGAGGATTTCATATCACGCGAACAGATCTATATTTACATATTCTATGGCTGGATGCGAATACATAGGCCATTCATAATTGATTCTTATTTCAAGACCATTAAGTATAGTCTTCAGAAATCATAAACGAATTAGACACATTAGCGTCTTAAGTAATGTCTTAATGCGGCCCTCTAATTGGTTCATGACTTCTGAAGACTGTACTTAAGATGGTCTTGAAGATCTAACTATGATATATCGGCCTTACACTTAGCCAATGCTGAACGTCATCATTGTTGGCGGGTAGTTGAGTTTCTATAGAAATTTATAAGGTTAAATCTGTATGAAAGGTTAAATCTGTATGAAATTAAAAAAAATAAAAATTGTGTAAAATTACATTGTTTAAAGTTTGTTGTAGTATTATATTGCTTAATACAAATTTGGCAGTGTAAGAAAATATAAAGTGTATATAAAGTCTATATATAAAGTCTATATACAAATAAAATAAAAAACAAAGTGATCGTCAAAACTTCATAAAAAAAGATTAGAAAAATTTGATCACATGGTCTGGTTTCTAATTGGACGCAATCTATTATATTTACGTGATCAGTTTGCTATTCTCTTCTTGAGAGCAGAGATGTCAGCTCAGGGATGATTTACGACATCGCGATCAATCGGCAGCGAACTAACATGACAATTAGCCACACACTAATGGCTTCTGCACACTGGACGCGGAAAGCCGAAAATAAGCTTACAGCTCCTAATGTGTTCATTGGTTACCGCGTCTCATTTTGCCGTGCGACAAGCGTTTCCGCGTTCAGTGTGCAAGCCATTAAGCACGAATCATCTATGTGTCACACAGACTGATGGCGTTGATGGCATCGTAAATCGTCCCTGAGATTTATAGAAGATTGCACACACTATCCCTTTGGGATTACTTGCAGTGCCTGCCAAAACATGTGATAATTCTCTTACTTCGCTTGCGCCAAGCGACTGCAAGCAATGGGCGTGCACTATGGCGACAGATGAATACGCTCTTATTTGGGGATCTTTAATAAAATGAAAATTGCAAAACGATATAAATTTTTAAATCAGTAAAGTCCGCTCTATCCGTCCCTGCGAGGTGAAATGGTTATTCTGGAACACTTTAACTGGATTATTTATATACATTACAAGATATTTTAAACTTTTAAAAGCTTGAAATAATTATTAAAAAAAAAAAGACTTCCGACTGCTACCAAACCATCTAGCAAAAAAAGAAAAAACTTTTTAAATATAGTTAAATTAAAAAATTATTAATATAGTTAAATTAAAAAATTTTTTAAATTAAATTAGAAACGTATAAAATTAAATTTAAATTAATGAACTAAAGAATTATGTACTAAAACTATTTGAATGATAATAAAAAATAATTAAAAAAAAAAGTTAATTTAAAAAAATTTTTTAAATTGAATTAAAAATGTATATAAAATTAAATTTAAATTAATAAACTAAAAAATTAATTTAAAAAAAAACTAAAAATAAATAAAGTAAAAGAAATATAAATTATTTTTAAAAGAACTAAAAAATTAATTTAAAAAATACTAAAAATAAATAAATTAAAAGAAGAATAAATTATTTAAAAAAAAAGATTCCCGACTGTTGCCAAATCTATGATCTAGCAAAAAAAGAAAAAATTTTTAAAATATAGTTAAATTTAAAAAAATTTTTTTAATTGAATTAAAAAAATTAATAAACTAAAAAGTTAATTTAAATAAAAAACTAAAGATAAATAAATTAAAAGAAGAAAAAAATTAATACTAATAAATAAATTAATAGAAACTTCAAAAAGTATGAAATTAATTAGTATTAATTAATATTCAATATCTAATATTATTGAAATTGATATAATATTATTAAATATTAATCAAATATATAATAACAAGAATAATATTATAAAAGATTTAAATTACAAATTAAAAGTACTTACTGAAAATTTTTTAACAATTTAATAATTTCACAATAAAATTTTATGTTGAATCATTCATTGTCTCTTCTGTATCATATATATACAGCAATGAGATAATGTGTGATAGGCACATCTCATATATTGTGGAAGAGTAATACGAGTAATATTATTTTCAAAATCAGAATCACTACAATATTCAAAATATTCTAGATAAAGATAATACATCAGTCACAAAATGGAATTCATCGTCAATACTTGTTGCTTCGTCTTTGTAAATATTTTGAAAAATTTAACGAAATTTGACGTATTATTTGTTACTATAAATGTAACTTTATTATGTTTATGATATTCCTGATATGTATGTCATTAATTTTCTTTTGCAAGTACATCATAGGTACGTTTTCCTTCTATTTTTCTACAAGCAAAAGTTACAAATTTCCTCTCCAAAGATTCAGTATTTATCCAATGAATCATCATTTCAAGGAAATTTCATTTTGACTTGCTCCATAAATCAGCGGTAGTTGTTACAAAATCTATTTTAGCTAAGTATACAATAAGATTTTCTTTCATTCTGTCATATGTTGTTTTGAGATTAAAAGTTAATGCTTGATTATGAATGCATGATTATTTTTATATGTGAAGGCAAGTTCATTTTAAATAATTCAATGAAAGAACATCGATCAACAATAGAAAGAGATTCTAGTTCCTCTATAACATAAAGCATTATTGCCTTGTTGACTCCATTTTAGATAAGCTTACTTCCAGTTCCGAATCTGTTGAGTTTTCTTTGTTTTTTTTCGATTTCAAATGCAACATTTCCAAACGTATCATTGTTAAACTTTTTGTTTATTTTAAATTCAATTTTCTCATTCTCCAAAGCTTTGAGGTAATGATGATGCTTTTTCTGTGTAATATTTGCATTTCAATGTCAAGTAAAGTAAATGAGGAATATTATTATTAATTCACTTTTAAATTAAGTCCATCAAAAATAAATAAAATAGCGCATACAAACATCATGAATCTCTTAGGCCAAACTTATATGTGTCTGTTTTTTGTAGTAAGACAAATTTTTCAAGCCTGTTGATTGGCTATAGGAATTAGGACATAGAATAGAGAGATCCTCTTGCAGCCAATCAACATTTATCTTACGACAAATGTAATATCAATCTAAGGTTACACAATAGAGTCGCAAGTCGTAAGCCGTAAGAAATTGACCAATCACAGTGGAATATGAAAAGAATAATCACATATAGAGCCGCAAGCCGTAAAAAATTAATCAGTCATAGTCAATTATTTTTCTCATAGTTGATGGTCAATTTCTTACAGTTTCTTTACAGCTTGCGATCTTATTGTGTAACAGGTCTAAAGGTGATTCTACAATGAGTAGTCAGTAATTTTAAATCTTATCGGTAAATTGGTGCAGTTGGCCAACCTGTACAAGCAACTTGTACTAACAATGTTGTAAGACTATCGATTTTCTTAAGACTGACTAAATTCGACTTTATTCCTTTTCATTAATCAAGTTAATGACTCGCTATATTAACAATACATGGATGCGAAAAATCATAGTCACCAATTTAAGTTAAGATTGGTTCAAACTTAAGATTACTGTATTTTAAAACTTAAGATTTTCGACTTAAGATATTCTACATTGTAGAATACAGGGTGCGTCACCAAAATACGAACAAATTTAAATTTAAATTTTCCACTATATTGTGCCTCCGCCAGAAGTTGTTGTTGGCATCCGAGAAATGTTTCTAGTGAACAGATTATCATATTCTCAAAATGGCCGCGATTGAAATCAAGTGCGGAATATAATCGAAGAGCCTTCGCGCTAGGTGCTCAGCAACGGAAATAATTCGGTTCTTTGAATACCTGAGGTCAACCGTTTATGACGTTGTGGCAAAATATACGGCTTTAGAATACCTTCCTACGAAGGTTCGAGTATGTCAGCGACCCTTCGTTGGAACCTTCCAACGAAGGTTCGAGTATGTCAGCGAGAAAGAGTCACTCGAAAAAACGCCCTGCAGTCGTTGAAAGAGTTCAAGCGCTGATTTCGGATGATCCAGGACAATCGTTGCGAAAATTAGCATCGATTGTTGGTATAAGCGAGTCAATAATCGTCGAATTTCCGAGGAAGTATCTTTAATATGTACAATTTGTATCGAAGATATGGAGCGTAGTTGAAAGAATCACAAACAAGTTTCGGCATCTCAATGTGACATCATTAAGGACCGCTATTGAGGCAGCATTCGCCGGCATGGACAGCGCTACATTACAGCGTTCGCGCTTCAGATCAAGAATAGAGGCCGTCATTCAAGCTAATTGAGGACATATCGAATAATTGTGCTCTAAAGGGATCCTTCAAGTGCCATATAAAGATTTTTTATAATATGTTCATTAAAAACATTTTATTTAAAGAAATTGTTCGATTTGTCCGTATTTTGATGACGTACCCTGTATATATTTTTTTAGATTTGTAGATACATTTTTAGTCGTACTTAATGGTTTTCTCGAATTAGGACAAAGTAAGCAATAGAATTTATAAATAGTAAAACCTAGGTCAATACATTAAACGAACTATAGTTAGGTGTACTAAATAATTTTTATTAATCACAAATTATAATTTTCCGATAATAAATTTTAACGGTATGTTTCGATTATATTTAATCCTTATCAGCCGCAAAATACATAAATATTCAAATATCTAATTATATTAACATATTATGAAGATCATGTTCGAGTTACAATAGATAATATAACAAATTTCTAAGAATCATCTCACCTTCATGTTACAAAGGATGATATATCGCAATTATATCATATGTAATCAAACTTGATAATTAATAAACGATATAGTGAGGAGTCATGATTCTGAACCAATTCATTGGTTAATAGCGAGAAAGGGCAGTATGAATAAATGAATAAATTCCAGTCAAATTAATGATGTAGCTAGATGTCAGATCACATAAATGATGATTGTATGTACGATCTTAATAATATTGATAGATAAATTAAGTAGAATAAATTATCAAAATTAAAATTATAAAGAAATTAACAGTTTGTAATTTAAAAACTATCTTTAACAATTAAAAATATATGGTAAACCAATAATATTTAAATTTTAAAAACTAAATTATACTTTATGTAGGTGTATATATAAAAATTTTTCAACTAAACAAAGGCACAACGCAAAATATAAATAACAATGCAAATTTATAATGTTAATTAACAATATTAAATAATTATCAAGGAATAAAGAATAAAGGTGTAATATGAAAGCATATATAAATTATAATTATATAACAGTAAATTAGCAGCAGTCTACTAAAATGTAATATAGAATTTAGAATCGGTTATATTCACTAATGCCCTACCAATCTTAACTGTGAGAGTATAAACACAAATGATATCATATATATGTCAAAGAGTGAAAAGACAAAAAACTAAGCACTGTCATTTTTGTTATTATTAGAAATTAAATTTAACAGATAAACATATATGTCATTTAGAGATTCAGTGTCTTTTTTTAAATTTATACTATTTAACTGTTCTTTTGTAGTATTTCCGAAATGAGTCTTTTATTATAATTTGATTCCATATCCATTATTCTGACATTTTTCCAATCAAAATTATGATTGTATTGTAATATATGTTCCGTTATAATTGAATGTCTAGATGAATTAAGCTTTATATTTTTAATATGCTCATTTATTCTCATATTGGAGTTTCCTCCTTGTCTGTCCCACATAAGAAATGTCACAATTGTTACATTAGATCTTATAAATTACATTATTATTCTCAGAAATTACTTTTTTGTTTTTACGCACTTTTTATGTATTCCATTTGTTAATACTTCTGTAACCTGTATATTGATTTACTAATCATGTGTGTGGCTGACTGTGTGACTCTGCGGATAAATGGAAGTACAAAAAACTTTTTCTTATTAGAAATTACTTTATAATTGGCAAGAATGTTGTCATCTTTTTTGCGTGGAATTTTTTTGAGAGCAACTTTTTTATTCTTGTATTAAACAGTTTAAATATTAAATCTAATGGATATCCGTTTGTTTAAAAGAATATGAATGCACATTTTTAAGCACATTCTTTTTATAAAACTTAAGATGTGATAATATAATTGTTATATAATAGAATATATTAATATAATAGAATTGTTCGATCCATTAGATTGTATATCGTACCAATCTTATGACACAGAGGGTGATCAGACAAAAAAGAAAGATATCTGCCCAGCCTTTTTTGAAACCAATCTACAGTTATACACGATCTTTCACTTTAAGTAACAAGTCCAATAAACTTATACTATAGTTCCCTTCATATCATTTAATAGTGAATTATAACCGATTGTATATGTCTATTAAAGATCTGATGGATAGACGAAATCTCATCGATGGGGGTCGCCATAATTATGTCATCCACGTATCAGAAGTATAATGGCAACTTAATATTGAGCATATTTATAGCTTTTTCCTTAAGATCCTGTAGAACAATGTCAAGTACAATGGGAGAAAGAGAAATTAAAGAGATGGAAGAAATTATCTTATTAAATTTAAAATACGTTAAAGATAACACAATTTAACCGCACTTATAAATTCTGTTTAGGAATCGAAGTTTTTTGTTCCATGTATATTGTCATCTTCTATTAATATTTTCAATAACCAGATCTTGAGGAATATTGGTAAATGATGATATAACATCTAAATAAATTAGTAAATCCGAATCATTAATTTTTTATCTGACACTTGTATAGATCAAAACTGTCTTCAAAGATTTTCAGGTAAATTACTAGCAATGATTTTGTGTAGAAAAACGGATAAAGAATACAAGGCTGTGTTAATAGATGAAACAATGAGTCTCATCAATTAACTTTATGGATCTTCATAAGGCCATATGCCAATGAAAGATACGAGTTATTTGATTGAAAGATTAATTTGTTTTATTCATCATTGTCTAACATTTTTTTAACATTAAATTCAGATTCCTTTCGATATTTTTAATCGGATCCTTCTTCACTATTATAGGTGTTATTCGTCAACAATTGCACCATCTTCTTATTATAATATACTTATATTTACATAACGCCATGACGACATTCCTCTTATCCGCTCGAGTGAAAATTACGTTAGGATTCTTTTTATAGAACACTGTAGTTGTTTTATATAAATTTAAAAGTTCTAATTCATTGTTATCATTAAAATAATTATTCAACAAAAAATTCTCGAGACAGGGAACGACAGAGGCCCAAATCTTTTACACGCATCATTGAAACCGCGGTTATTATTTTCTAAATCTTTAATGAATTCGTATACTGTGAATTTTTTATCTATTGATGGAGGCAAACTGAAATTATTACCTAATTGTAATAAGTTAGAGACGAAGGAGGAATATTGATGCTGGACATATTAACAAACCATTTGTTAATATGTTGTTGTTCGTAGTTCTCAATGGATTATTTTTTATATCTATGAATTTTAACGAATCAATAAAAATATTCATTAAATCTATATCCTATCCCAATTCTTTAGAGGATTCTTCATTAATAAACTGCTACTACCATTATATATAATTTGTATTTGCCTTCTTATTAATGTTGCATGATCTTTATTCTTTATTCCTTGATAATTATTTAATTCTATTCACATTATAAATTTGAAGCATTGTTATTTGCATTTTGTGTTATGTTTTTGTGTTATGTTTCAATTAAAAAATTTTTATACATAAGTACATAAAGTTATAATTTATTATCGGTTTACTATATATTTTTAATTGTTAAAGATAGTTTTTAAGTTACAAATTATTAATTTCTTTATAGTTTTAAATTTGACGATAATTTATTTTATTTAGTTTACCAATATTATTAAGGACGTACATACAATCATTTATATGATCTGACATCGAGCTACATCATTAATATGACTGGAATTGATTCATTTATTCATACTGACTGCCTTTTCTCACTATTAACCGATGAATTGATTTGGAATCATGACTCCTCATTACATTGTTTATTAATTATCAAGTTTGACTGCATATGATATGGTTGCGATATACCATCCTTTGTAACACGAAGTGAGATGATTCTTAGAAATCTATTACCTATGGTAACTCGAAATGATCCTAATATGTTAATATAATTAGATATTTGGATATTTATGCATTTTGTTGATGAGGACTAAGTATAATCGAAACGTACCGTTGAAACTTATCGTCGGAAAAATTATAATTTGATTAATAAATATTATTATATGAGTACTGATTATAGCTTGTTTAATTTAATGTATTGACCTGGGTTTTACTATTTATTAATTTGTTGTAATAAGTTATATATATAGCAAAAAAACTTGATTATTTATATTATAATATTTCTAATTTTTTTTAATTAATTTCTGTGTAATACTTAAAATATTTTTTATATGCTGGAAAAGGATGAATTTTGCTTCCTGTTCCAACGTTCTTTCCCTGTCTTATCTCTCTTTTTCACTAATTACTTCTTGCATGTTGGCATGTTTTTCATTTTTTTGCATGTCGTCATGCTTTTTGTCTCATTGTATGTTATGATGCTTTTTAACGAAAAGTTTTCGTCTTCTTGTGATGTATCAGTTAATAACGTTAATTAATAATAAAATCACGAGTTAAATAGATGATCAAACTACGAAGAATATATAAACTCATAAAGTAGTACTGTGGCGTTATGGTCGCTATGCCATACACTCGGCATTTTCCCTGTGGACTCTGCGACGGTCATGATGCGGGGCTGCCGGCAGTGCCAGCCTAGAGTCTCTGGAAGAGATGGAAGAGACTAAGGGCTGCCGCATATAAAATTTCGCAACAGTGGCCTAGTTTCCACCGAGGGTTTAATCTGGATCAGAATGTAAGAACCAACTACAGTCGAGCATTCCCCTGTCGTTCGATTGTAACAGAGAAATACTTGGCTGTAATTGATTGGTTCTTATATTTTGATTCAGATTAAATCCTCGGTGGAAACTAGATCACTGTTGCGAAATTTTGTATGCAGCAATCCTTAGTCTCTTCTGTCTCTTTTAGAGACTGTATGCTGGCACTACCGGATTAAACCCTTGGTGGAAACTAGGCCAGTGACCGTAAGACGTAAACTTAAGCCAATGAGCCAATCAGGATATTTTAGGTCTACGTAATCTAACGGAAATGCAAGTAATAGTAAATTATCTATAATCTCGCAATAATATGAATTTGAATTGGTTGAAACTCGCCTTATAGATAAGTTTACTGCTATTTCCGTTAGAATACGTAGATC
This sequence comes from Atta cephalotes, assembly GCF_000143395.1. NCBI lineage: Eukaryota > Metazoa > Arthropoda > Insecta > Hymenoptera > Formicidae > Atta > Atta cephalotes. The sequence goes on along the minus strand of NW_012130106.1, from coordinate 589,713 downwards.
TAAAGCAGATCCTATCCTGATTAGCTCATTGGCTTAAGTTTACGTCTTAAAGTTATTGTTACAGAAATTTTATTGTTACAGAATTTTTCCGGCAGTCCTAAGGCCTGTTCTAGAGGAATCTATAGAATCGAGGACTATAGAATCGTAAGCAATAAGCCGTAAAAAATTAATCAATCATAGTCGATTAATCTTCTTATACTTAACTATGATTGCCGAATTTCTTACGGCTTATAACTTGCGATTCTGTTGTAGAATAAGGCATAAGAGAGTCATGTCAATCTTATCAAAATTGTTATTGGCTTTGAAGTAAAATGTCAGAACCAACTATCCAATGTAGGGGAGCATGCTGTTGACTCTTATTAAAAGTAACTTTATATCAACGGAACGAAAAATGTAACGTAAAATTTCATTACTCATTACCGAAAATTGAACAATAATGATAATTTAATTATTGTTACTGTTACTCGCAGGAAAACTACGTTACTCATTTGTTACTAAAAAAAAGTAACGAAATCAGTAATTTCATTACTTTTTTATGTAACGTTAACAATCCTGCATCTTAATAATGTTTCAACGATATTTTTGCTAGATTTTTAATATTGCAATGGAAAAATGATATCGCTGTGACATTACATGCTGCGTGGAGGGATTTATAAGCACTCTTGTATAAAATAAATGTTAAAGCAATTTTATTATAGATAGTTTTACCACTTCTGTCTATGATTATAATATTCCGCGTGACAAAATTTTGACGGCTGCGAGTGGATGTAAAATCCTTTTAAAAATCCAGACTCTAAACAAGTGTGAGTGAACGAATCTCGAAAGTGCTCTAGTTCGTTTATAACTTCTCCTGATTTCCGCGTGTTCTTGGCGCTTCTTGTCAGCTTTTGTGGTATTCTTTCGAGATCGATGTTATGTGATAACATCATGCGATGCTTGAATATGTTATAATTAACCTTCTACATTTATTTCAATATAAAATATCACGCATAATGCTCGTGATTCTGTTTTGATTATCTTGTATTATATAAAGCATATTTAGAACGAAATAATGAAACAAGGAGAATTATAAAATATTAATTTTTAACGATACTTATTAAACGATACTTATTAAAATGCTTGTATTCAATAGAAAAGTTGAAAAAAATGAATACATTAAAGAAATTACAATAAATTAAGTGATATTATTTTTAAAAAATAAATACGAATGTCTATTTGTTATTACATCGTTCCGCTTTTTTACAGAAATTGTACTCTATATAATACAAGGCGAAACAAATTCGCGGAACGACCGCGTCAAAATCTGTTGTCAAATGAAGTGTATTCCATAAAATTTCGGAGCTGATTGAGAGAAAGAAAGCTTTTATACTCCGATTCTTTTAAAAGTGGCTATAATATGGATATAATATGGCTATATAATATGGATTCGAACACATCATGTTGATGATTATTATGAAGTATCTCATATGAGTAAGGAATGAATCGAAGAAAAATACTGAAATAATAGTAAGATAGCTAGGTGGGTTCTAACGTATACGTGTACGATGCGTGCGTGCATGTGTGTGTGTGTGTGTGTGTGTGTGTGTGTGTGTGTGTGTGTGTGTGTGTGTGTGTGTGTGTGTGTGTGTGTGTGTGTGTGCGTGTGTCGGCGGCGGTCGGTGGGTGTGTGTGTGTGTGTGTGTGTGTGTGTGTGTGTGTGTGGTGGTAGGTACGTAGGAGGAGTAGTCGTCGTCGTACGTAGG
>NW_012130106.1:571854-587951 GCF_000143395.1 Atta cephalotes | reverse complement strand
TACTAAGTAACGTAAGTAAAGTAAGTAAGTATAATAGTAGTACGTAGTAGTAGTACGTACGTAGTAGTAGTCGTAGGTCGTCGTAGTGTGTGTGTGTGTGTGTGTGTGTGTGTGTGTGTGTGTGTGTGTGTGTGTGTGTGTGTGTGTGTGTGTGTGTGTGTGTGTGCGCGTGCGTGCGCGCGCGGGGTGGTGTGTGTGTGTGTGTGTATGTGTGTGTGTGTGTGTGTGAGGGAGTCAGGGAGGGAGAAGTGCCTCACGTTGGGAAGAGGGAAAGCGCGTCACTAGGGTCCATGGTAGAGGGAGAAGAATTCGTTCTCTCTCTCTCTCTCTCTCCGGTTGCGTTCTCTCTTTAATTTATTATCTTTTCTCTCTTACCCATTATAGGATGCAGTTCTCTCTTCTCGTTGCAGTTCTATACTTATTATTTGCGCTTTCTCTTCCTCCCGTTGCGCTTTTTCTCATGTCTTCTTCTTGCACGTGATTTAATTAAATAGATATGATATTTACTGACTTTTAATACGACTTAGAAACTAAATATGATAATATTTATATGAATTTTTAATAATATAACCTAGTAACATTAATTATGATAATAATTTTTTATAATCATATACAATAATATATAATCATATACAATAATATAATACAAATGACCAAGCGCGTTTTCTTATTGACTAATTCAACACTAATATGAAGATGAAGAAGCAAATGAAGGCAAAGATACTATAGGGATAAAATAATTTTAGAAGAAAAGAATATATTTTATAATATACATTTATTTATTAATGTAATTCAGTATGTACAGTATCATCTAAACCACAACTATTAGTTCACATTTTATAATAGAATTTTTATAATAAATTTTATACAAAATGTTTGCCGCATCAGTAATACAAATGTTTGCTTTTATTAGTAATACAATTTTGTCTTAAAAATAACAAAATATATTTGAATTTCTTATTAATACCGTGCGTATATTGACTCAGTTCACAGAATACATGCTCAATATATTGCTCAAGTTCAAATAAGAAACAGTTGTTGGTTGTACAAACATATGCCATTTAATGTTAACTTTATGTTATTCGTATCATATATTTTAACAAGTTCCTCATTTAGATCTTGAATCGATGATGATGATGGGACTATTAATTGCATTAATCGCTCGATATCTGCACACATCTCGATAAATGCCTTCCACGTAGCATCAGGTGAACATGCGGTTGCCTTGATTATTATCAATCGCAATTTGCAAAGATATAGATCCCACGATGATCCCAATGTCCAGGAACTTGTATGCTCTCGATGTCAATGCATATTTTCTCAAGATACGAGGCATGTAGCGAGGCTTCGAAGATGTATTGTACTAGACGATGTTTGAAAAAATGCGCTGTAGAAAAAAAGAAAACATGTAAATAGATCCTACAAAAATATTACGTATAATATGTATAAGCATATATATTTTATAAAATTAAATAACTTATTTCTTGCACGTCTCATTCTGTTGAATTGAAACATAATAGCTTGAGATATTTTATTTTCTCGGAGAACTTATAATTAGAAATAGCTGTGAACTCTATTGAAGCTCTCTGAATGACTGATGCGGTAATGTTGTCCGATACTCTTCTTTTAAACAGTGTTTTCTTCCACATTTTTTTTATACACTCTAAAATGGAAGAGATTTTTTTTTATATACATTATACTTTTAAGAATAATTGCGACGAAGATCGAAGGATGACTACTAAATTGACACACTCATAAGAATGCATTCTAACGATATCGAATTTTTTTTATCTAAGGAATCGGCGCCAACAACAATAAAGTCTATCTGCTCTTATTCTCTTTTCAAAAATAAATTTCGGGAAAAGAAATCAAAACATATTTAAAAAGAAATTTTATACTTTATTTTTTAAACTAGATACATTTTTTGCATTGCGATCACCAATTGTATATTTTAAACATTCTGTAACACACAATTCTTAACATGTTTTTCACATCGTACAGTATTAGTAATATCCAGATTACGTAAAGTGAAAATCTATATCTTCGTAAATAGTCGTCGCTATTAAGTATATCAGCCAGCCATTCGCGTTTTTTAATTCCTTTAACTTATATGAGAGTCTTAATGTCATTATTCTCTTCCATCAATTACAGACATTGTAATCAGGCGTTTCATCATGCTGTACGGAATCATATTGTCTTCCCATTGCAATCTATGGTGACAAGCATAGATGGAAGCGCAGTTTTTTTTCGAATTTTTGTCAAGAAATTCCATGGCATAGGACATGTAAAAATATAATGAGAGAATGACTCCGTTTCTCAACAGCGTTATTTCCTTTATGATAAATTTCCTTCCAACGATAAATCCTTGTACAAACAATCAAATTAGGCATGCATTAAGAAAGCATGTTTTCCTCATGTCATTGTATTTAACGATATTTCAAAGAGATTTTAAATCGATTACAGAGGTGACACACATATCCCTTTGTTATTGAATATTGTCACGCTGAATGTAAATAGACAAAAAATGAAGATATTTATATAACATTGTTACATTAACGATTCTTTAAATTAATACTTTATAAATACGTAAAGCTATGATATAATTTTTTATTATTGAATACAAAAACGATTATATCATGACATCTCTTGATCTTCTTGAGTTTCTTTTACCTAATCTGAAGAATTTATTACATGTATATTTTAATATTAATAAATTTCACATTAAATATATTACAGATCGTAATAAAAAAAATCGTAATAAAAAAAATGTAATTCTAAACGTATGAGTAAGTATAAAATGCTAAAACAAATAATATGTTTCAATGTTTCCATGCAAACGTTCGCTACCGAAAATCTAAGTTATTTTGAAGAATTCGTTACTCTTGTATCTTTAATAACGTTATGAATTTTCTTTGAAAGGTATAAGAGACCAACATTGTTTGGATCAACCTAACCTAAACCGTTGAAAAATAAATACATTATTTCGTCGCATGCAGTCTATGTTCACTGTTATAATATCAAATTATTGTTTAATAACAACAATCATGTTATAATAGAATTAAAATTAAATTGCTGCAAAATATAGTTCTATCTCATTATTGCGAATAACAACTTTTTACAAATACTTAAACTTTTTACAAATACAACGGTAAATTCGTGACATTAGCCATACAGTTTTTAAATTTATTTCATCTGGAGACATTGATAATGGTGCTAAGCTACGCGCAGCGACATTGCGGTGGCTACTTTACGCGAGCCGGCGAGTTGTGCTAGATTATCGGATCTCAATAAAGGCTGAACCGATCAAATTTTAGATGTGTTCAATCGATTGCGACCGGTCGGGATATATAAAAAAAGTGTTTCTATTTTTTCTACGTGCTCTACGAGTGAAGATATTATGACGCAAAATACGAATCTGAAACTTTTATATTAAACGTCATCGTCATCATCGCCGTCGCTACGGAGTGAAGAAAATGTCTTTTTGGAATTTTTAGCGCAAAAGGCAAATGACAATGCATGGTCACACATGTCTGTTTTCTATGGCTGATGAACTAGTGCACCCTTTTGAAATTGAAGTGAGATAGTTTAGATTAGGAAATCCATCACATCGATGGCATAGAGGAACACATGAAGTTAAAATAAGTATTTTCTGCTTCCGTAATTACATAAATTCTTTATTGTAAAACACATTTTCTGCTTGAAGAATATAAATTATTTCCTATATTTTTGTTTTTACAGCAGAGAATTTGTCCTGGTTAGGTATATTTGTTTACTTTAAAAACACAAATTATTTTCTATAAAACATAAATTCTCTGTTTTAAAAACAAATTTTCTATTGTAAAAGCAAAAATTATATAGAAAATTTTATAAATAGCATCTTTAGTTAGAAGCGGAGGCAAGTATATATGGTATCAGCAATACAGTTCATTCTGCTCTTGGTTGTTGCGACGCAAAAATGCACGTGTGGGATTAAACACAAATTATATGAGAATCTTCGTGATTATATTACGACTTTATTGAAAGGTAAGATATTTTCAGATTCTCTTTCACTTTTCCTATAGATGTATTCAAATATATTAATTTCTCTTTCCGTGTGCAAAGATGTTCCTATGGCCGAGCAAGGTGTTTATGCACTCGTAAAATGTTCACAAAAGACTTAGAATCAATCAGAGTGACGATTATATTTACATATTTGATGAAGATTGTAAAGTGACGTACGAAACGTTAATCAAGCAAAATCCAATTAATTACAATAGGTAAATTGTAAATTGTAAAACAAAAGAATTATAATGCGGGATCTACAATATAGAAGTCGTAGCGATCGTAGAGTTTTATTTTTTATATAATCGAATATTATTGCATCATAAATATTTAGAATCATGAAAACTAAATTTTTCTTTTTATATTTATCTAATCTTGTCGCAGGCCAGTACTTTATTGCCTACACACGCACTTTTATATACTGTATTATATCTTCTTGTGTATATAAATATGCATAATATTCAATGTGCTTCCGCAACCTACAATATGTCGAGTTGTCTATTTGCATGGGCAGAGACATGCTTTACTAGTAATGAAGAATAAGATTAGATGACGAGTCCAGCGGAGAATGAGACAAGAGAAATTAAATTTTACATACTAGCATAGTATAAAATTCAATAATAAGGTATAAAATATGTATTTAATGATGCAAATGACATAAATGACAACAATTTAGTTTTCATGATTCTAAATATTTATGATGCAATAATATTATATAATAATTTCAAACTGCACTTTGCTGTTCGATCAACCAGATAATAAATTAATTTTGCACGAATATTATATTGTATCATAAATCCAGAATAATTTGCTCAAATTGTCTTTAACAGTCTTATCGATAATATTACGAAAACGAAAAACAAGTTGTAACTTAATACAACAATCATGATTTAAAAAGAAATTCTAAGTCGAGATGTACAGGATGCTTCTGCAACTTACACATCAGTAAATCGGATTGCCTATCTGCCCAGGCAGAGGCATGTTTTACTAGAAATGCAGAATAAGATTAGATAACAATTAGATAACAGCGGGAAGACAAGGAAAATTGAATTTTATATGCTAATATAAAGTTCAATAATAAGATATAAAATATGTATTTAACATAAATGACATTTAAAAAAAAATTACAAATATTTATACATGTTTTTAAATATGTATTAAATGTCATTTATAATATTATTAAATATAATATATTTTATATAATATTATTAAATTTTACACTATAAAATCAAAATTAATATTAATTATCAGAATAAAAATAATTCAATTTCTCTTGTCTCATTCTCCGCCGGACTTGCGATCTAATCATATTCTGCATTATCAGTAACGCGTGCTTCTGCCCATAGGCAGATAGGCAACTTATTGAGTAATATCATAAACCAATCAGAAAGGAGTTGATATAGTATTATAGATACTAAGAGAGTCCTCAATTTCTCTTGAATTCGCATTTTGAAAATTGCATAGTCGCATATCATTCTCAACCGATGATTAGGCCACAACCTAATCTAAATTGCTGCTTGCTGTGATCACCACTGAGCGCGAATAAGTATAGCAATGGTTGTAATCTCTTGTCTAAGACTGCTTCTATTATCCAAATCATATCTACGCTATCTATAAAATTAAGCATTATAGAATTAGTTTTTCAATGCTCTTTTTTACATATATCCATTTCTATGCAGAAGCATGACGCTAGTATCCACGACAGTATTGTATAGAACTTTAAAGCTATGAATCAACATTGTGACCTACTAGGATCCGTTTTATCCGAAAATATTGTGAGAAGTTTAACTTATACATTTAAAATATTCGTGACGTCTTTCGTGTCTTCTTCCATAATTCCTGAAAATTTATTATAGCACAGAAAATCATCGTCTATCATCGTATACATAAATATATATCCAATACAATAGAAGTCATAGCGGTCGTAGAGTCGCTATCTTGAGATAGAAAATAAGACTCTTAGTCATAGAAAATAAGACTCTACGATCGCTACGACTTCTATATTGTAGACCCCGCATTATAATTCTTTTATTTTACAATTTATCTAGTATTGTAATTAATTGGATTTTGCTTGACTAACGTTTTATAACGTATGTCATCTTACAATCTTTATAATCGTCTCTCGATCTTTATAATCACTCTGGTTAATTCTAGTCTTCTGTGATACACATTTTAGTGCGTAAACATCTTGCTCGGCCATAGAAACATCTTTGCACACGGAAAGAGAAATTAATATATTTGAATACATCTATAGGAAAAATGAAAGTGAATCTTCAAATATTTTATCTTTCGATGAAATCTTAATATAACCACGAAGATTCTCATAATAATCTGTGCTTAATCCCACGTGCATCTTTGCGTCTCAATAACAAAAGAACAGAACCGTATTGTAACTGTATATACTTGCCTTCGCCTTTAATTAAAGATGCTATTTATAATATTTTCTATATAATTTTTGCTTTTACAATAGAAAATTTGTTTTTTAAAGAAAATAATTTGTGTTTTTAAAGTAAACAAATATACCTAAATAAACAAATATACCTAGGACAAATTCTCTGCTGTAAAAATAAAAATTATATAGGAAATAATTTGTATTCTTCAAGCAAAAAATGTGTTTTATAATAGAGAATTTGTGTAATTGCAGAAACAGAAAATATTTATTTTAGCCTCATGTGTTTCTTTTGCCATCGATGTGACGGATTTCTTAACCTAAACTATTTCACTTCAATTCCAAAAGATTCCACTTCATTCCAGTTCATCATCAGCCACAGAAAACAGATATGTGTGATGTGACCATTGTCAGCGTCACATTTGCCTCTTGCGCCAAAAATTCCAAAAGGACTTTTCCTTCACTCCGTAGTGGCGGCGGTGACGATGACGACGACGACGAGGACGTTTCTTAATATTGGATTGTTCAAAAAGTCATTACGTTCTTTCCAATAGATGGCGTTGTCCACGTTTATTTGTACGAGCGTGACTTGAATGTCAAATGTTTACGCCCGTTTTGTTGTAGACACTCAACCTAAAAACCAAAAAAAAAGTTGACGCGATTCGATCGTGCTTGCAATTGTGGTTCGAACATGGAGAATTTTGAAGAGCATATTCGTCATATTCTGTTTTATTACTTCAAAAAAGAGAAGAAAGTAACTGAAACAAGGGAAAAGTTGCGTCGAGTACGGCAGAAATGTCGTTAAAAAACGTCAGTGCCAGAATTGGTTCGCCCAATTCCGTGATGATGATTTTTCAGTCAAAGACGCTCATCGCTCCGGTAGGCCTTCCAAGATTGATGACGAAATAAAAGCATTGGTGCAAGCAAATAAGCAACGATTCGGGAACTTGCTACTGCTCTAAAAGTATCCGTTGGAAGTGTTCATGGCCATTTGAAATCGCTAGGCTTCGTAAAGTAGCTCGACGTTTGGGCACCGCATGAGTTGAAAGAAATTCATCTGACGAATCGCATGAGCGTCTGCGATCAATTCATTAAACGCGAAGAAAACGATCCGTTCTTGAAGCATATGATCACAGGCGACGAAAAATGGATTGTTTACAATAATGTTAGTCGAAAAAGAAGTTAGAGTAAGCGGTCGCAAGACTGTTGAATCTGCTGAACGTAATTTTATTCAGTGAGCAATTCCAAAATGCATCGAAGAAAAAGTATTATTATCTTTTAGTGACCGGTTATATGTACATTTTGAGATACAGACTCGAAATCTGCCATAATATGTACGTGATATGTACGGCAGATTTCGGATTTGTACAACACCAAATGTATATACATTTGGATGTATATACATTACAATATAGTTATAAGGCTGTGCGCATAATATTAGGAACAGAAATGAATATCAAGATTTCAACCTAGAAACCGCATATTTCGAAACTGATATCAGATAAGTTGAAAATCTTAATATTTATTACCTAATATTTCTTATTTTGTGTAGGCCTTAACATATCAATAGTATAACTTTGGCAAAAATCGGGTCGTGTAAACAAAGTATAAGTATGTACCATGAGCATAATAGTCGTAGTACAGACTTGCACATAACATGCATAGTGTATAAAAGAATCAATTGATCAAAATTTTTTTTTCCTTGTAACTGAAAGAAAAAAAGGATATTGATTGTCTTAAAAATCTTAAGGTAAAAACAATAGCCAGCATATGTTGTCGAGTAATATTATATGGTTGTGAATTGTAAATATTTATTCGATGTCTTAGTAGAAAACCGACAAATCCAAAGTGAAAATATTTTCTCGCTTCTTGCCAAAAATTGCTGGTATAATTTTCATGGAATGGAGATAACTTCTCGCATCGCGATTGGTATATTTGCTGATCGGTCCCGTCGTTTGCGCCCAATTGGAATGCAACGATTCATAATAACAATCTTATTGCGATATTGATGTCAATCGGTTGATGTACGGATCAGCTGCTCGACACCGAGGACACGTCGCTAGAAGTGATGTTAGACAAAGCAATGCAAAGTTTATAAACTTCGGCTTTTAAACTTCGAAATATCGAGTTGTTGGAAATACACGAACTTATCTTACACATTTATAAAATTTAAATCAACGGATAATTCCTTTTATTAATTTCATTGTCCTTTTCATATCAAAACTATTTTCGCATTTTAATGAAACGTTTTTATTCTTTTTACACGATATAATTGCGATAAGTGCATCATATATGGACAATAAGAACTATACATCGATAATTATAAGTGACGAATAAGGTACGAGACTTATAACCCTAAGATCCCAGTTTCAAAACTTGGCTGGTAAGTGAAAAAGATTAAAATATAATTAAAAATTAGAATTAATCAATAAAATTAGTTGTCCAAGGTTTAGGCACTGTTAATAAAAAATAAATTAAAAAAAATTCTGTACTATTATTTTTTCTAATTTTGTTCAAATAATTATGACATTAAAAAACGTTTTTTTAATGTTAAAGAAATGTTTCCTCAAAAATGTTATATAAACATTTTTTAAATGTTAAAAAAATGTTTCTTCAAACATTATAATAATTATATTGTTTTTTTCAATTCAAAAAGGGAGACTTAACTATTATTTTTAACGTTTTTAAAAATGTTGTTTAAATATTTATAAAAACATTTTTAAATACATTGTCTGCTGGTAAGGATATGTATATTACGAATTTATTAATATTATTTAGGTTCAATATATTATATTAATGATATAATAATGATGTATGGTATGGAATATGTTCATCACAATGATGGTTTTCTATTGTAGGCACCCCCATTTTTTAAGGAGGGGAAAATCTTCTAATCCCCTTCAAGAAGCGATGATTTCAAAGGAGAGTCCATCATGAAGGGGAAGACACCTCCGGAATTGATGTAATCCGGAGGTAGTGTGATACTCAACGACTTTGTTTTCTCCTGTAGGAGGAGTCCAAGAACGCTGTACATCCATTAACTCATTAAGGCCCATGGCTAATATAGCCGTGAGCGCCAAATTGATTCATAACATAAGAAAAAAATTACCCGTGTTTTTTTGTTTTGCAAAATTGATTGTTTAAACAAATTGTTAAAAAAATGTCCATTTTTTTAAATTAAAAGTGCCTTTTGAAAACATGGGTAATTTTTTTCGCTTATGCTTTGAATCACGTGGTTTTCGTATTTATGTAATACTCAAAGTAGAAAACCGATGGGCGGAAACCGATTTTGCGCATGCAAACTATTTATAACCATTTTTTGCATGAACTAACTGGATCGAAGAAATACCAGGAATAAAAGTTTCTTGTTTTTGAATGTAGAATGCACTTTTAATTTAAAAAAATGGGCATTTTTAAACAATTTGTTAAAACAATTATCGTTTAAACAATTAATTTTGCAAAACGAAAAAAACATGGATAATTTTTTTTCGCTTATGCTATGAATCACGTATTCAGGTGCTACTACAGCTATATAGGCATGGGCCTTAATGGGTTAAAAATCCCACCGCTGTCAACTGGCAGACTTGAGAGTGGGGGCCAGGAATCACCAGCGGACCGCTGGCAGCGATATGCGTCCAGCCTCCTGCCAATCTGTGATGGCCTAGGGTACTACTTCCTCAGTCAATATTTAATTTCGTATCGCGAGGGGTTGTCATCATTGATCCCCACGACTTTGCGGCGGTGAAACGCAGGTGAGGAAAGATATAACCTCCTCCACGGCTCTTAAGTGGGCGAAGCATCATCCTCTTTGTGGTAGGGAATGTTGCTTCTGATTGTTTGTTCCTTGGATGAAGATTTCTCTCCTTCCTTATTCTCTCGGCCGCTTCCTTCTGCACTTTCTGCATGACGCTAGTGCAGAAGTTGATGATCGCAATCCATCCTCGGAATGATGCACGAGAGGGACAAGTCATTGCCAACATGATTGGCTAGGTCATAGCGCGGTCCCATTCCCGAACATTCCGTAAGGTTGTGTTCCGGGTCGCCGTGTCTGAACCAAAGTGTCTCTTTCTTTCCTATCCGATGCAAATACCCACCGAAACATCCATGATGAGCACCTGCACTATGTAATAGGATAGCCTGTCTTTGCATTTGTCCATCCACCAGGATGATGAATCTAAGGCCTCGGAGACATCCGAGTGATGTCCGAACGCAGTCATTGTAAAAAATGAATCAAAGACGTCACTATTATCAAATTTGGAATTTAAAAAGTCTGCACTATCCACCTCGATCAATTTCGGTCTTCGGTTTAGGATCTCCTTAACAACGTTTGTACTCTTAAGGCCCGATTGCACCAACGTTATTTTGATTTTGATCGAAGTTTACAAATCTCTGTTTCTTTCTTTAAACTCGATAAAGAGACAGAAAGGGAAAGAGTTTTTAATATATAAGTCGATCAGCCGGACATGAATTCTTATTAAATAATATAATATCACGAAGATATGAAGAAGAAATGTTGAAGAGATTAAGGAGAAATTTTCAAAGAAATATATCTTTTAATATAGATGTATTTATCTAATATTTAATGCAGCATGTACAATATAATACATGTAATTTAACCATACATTAACTTAGTTTATAGCATGCATGCTCGATACATTACTCGAGCTCAAATAAGAAGAATACATTGTTAGTTTCATGTACAAGCACTTACTATACTATGATAATTTTACGTCTTTCGTATTACATACTTTAACAAACACATACTTTTTACATACTTACTTTTACATTCAGATCTTGAATCGATGTTAATGATAATGGGACAGTCTATTAATCGCTCAATATCTGCACGTCTCTCTATGAACGCCTTCCACGTAACATGAGGCAAAATTATGCAGTTGCCTCGATTGTCGCTGATTGTAATTTGCACATGAGACGTATGTCCCACCACGATCCCGATGTCCAAGGACTTGTATGCTGTCAACATCAATATCTCCTTATCAAGATATGAAATATGTAAGCAAGGTTTCGAGTAGAAGATGTGTGAGAAGATGCGCTGTACAAAATAGAAACATGTAAATAGATCTTAGAAAAATATACATAACATATGAAATGTATGAATAATCAAAATTTTATAAAAACTAAATAAACTTACTATCGCTCGCATCTTGTTGCCTCATCCTGTTGAATTGGAACGTAACTGTTCATAGCTTGACACATTTTCAAGAGTAAAATACTCATTCAAGGAAAGGTATACTCTGATATAGTAAAAGCAATCTGCTCTATGCAATAGAAGTGGTTCACAGAGCGACTGATGTAATAAGAATTATGTCATAAGAATTATAATTATAAGAATTATATCATAAATTTCTTTTTTTAAATAGTGATGCCCACACAAATTTTCAGAAGCTTCGCATTCCACTGAATCCTCAGCGAATGTAGTGAGCTAACTAACTGAATTAGTAATGTCACCATAAGTCTCACTAATAATGCTAACTATTTCATTTTCTAACAACATATCCAAATTATCATCGAAAATTATTATTTTCGCATCAAGAATTATTTCAATTTTGCTTCTATGTGTGTGCGATTTTACTTTAATATAATATCATAATTACCAGGTGTATAAGCTTAAATCCGCTGTTTGTTCATACCTACATTTTATATCATTGAAATAATGTATATTCCATAACGTCTATGGATGAGCTTCGATGTATGTTTTATAAGTAACATGAATCGTACAATGACATGTAGGAAAATTTAAATTTGCGTAATAATCAAACTACGAATCACACACATTGATATGTATATATATATATATATATCTACTATGTCTTATGCTTGGTACACCATGTATTGTAAGCACATTTCGAAATCCAAGTTCTTTATACTGTGACTGAAATGCATCATCGAGAAATATTGTTCATTAATATCACATAGAATGACATACAACTCTTGTTCAATGTTTAAAATAACATTCTCACAGAAGTTTTTTGATGCTATGATTGAGGCGGTAACTATTTACTGAGCCGTTAATGTATTAAAGTTCTCTTTCGTTCACGTGTTTTCTATTTCAATATTTTTATATATCATTTATTTTTATTTTTTCATTTTTTTATTTATATATTTTTTCTTTCGAATGGTATATTCAATGTGGAATTTTAATTATCTTTACAAATATGCAAGATAATTTTTAGTGTAATTGCCATTAAGCCTATATTAAACTGCAATGACATATATATATATATATAAGAATGCACTTTGACGATATCGAATCTTTTTCATTATCTAATTAGCATCAACGACAATAAAGTCTGTCTGTTCCCATTCCTTTTTCAAAAATGAGTTCAGAGCGTGTTTCCAATGTAAAATTTTACATATCTTTACAAATAATGTTATTTTTTCAGAGTTATGTTATAACAAATAATATATTCGGATACAAACGTACATCACCGGTATCTAAATTATTTTAATTGCAAAGAATTCGTCCCTCGCATATTTTTAATGTTAAAAACGTTATGATATCTTTTTAAAGGTATAAAAGTCCAACATTATTGGTCAACTGATCCCTAAAAATAAAAACTTTATTTCATTGAACGTTTGCACGGTCTATCTTTACTGCTACGAATATCAAATTTCTGCTTAATAACGACAATCATTTATTATTACAATAGGATTAATTAAATACAATAGGATTAATTGTTGCAATATGGTTCTGTCTCATTGATATCAATCATTTTTTTCAAATTTTTTATTCTGATACAACGATAAATTCGTGACATTAGCTATCCCGTATCTAAATATATTTCATATAAATATATTATTATTTTATTAATTTAGTCTCTTTTTTTATTCCTTTCATTTTTTGTTTTATCTTATAAAACTTAATTACCTTAGTTGCAAGAAATATTAATTTTATTTATAAAAGATTTTTGTTCCTTTTTGACATGCTTATAAATAAACTTTATCAAGAAATAATACATGTATGCATATGTATAAATCATAAAAAAAAATTT
Source organism: Atta cephalotes (assembly GCF_000143395.1). Lineage (NCBI taxonomy): Eukaryota > Metazoa > Arthropoda > Insecta > Hymenoptera > Formicidae > Atta > Atta cephalotes. Next base: position 574,508 of record NW_012130106.1, on the reverse strand, counting down.
TTATAATTAGATAAATAAATTTTAATTCCATCAATTAGATAAATAAAATCCTATAATCGACCAAAGTTGATTTTATTATCTAAATATTTCAGTATAAATTTATACAAGTACATTAGACAATTTTATAAACTGTGCAATAAAGTCCTCTCCAATCTTGAAATGCACTCATGGCTAAAACTATAATAGTATTAATAGTATTATAAAGTATTATATTATATATGGCAATATATATAATTGTGTGTTCGTACGTGTCTCCTTGAAAAACAGTGTTTATTCATCAGTTGTTGGTTTTCAATTATTATTTAAAGCACGAAATATTTACGTTCCACAATGAAAACTTTATCATAAATTTTGTGAAAGATATTTACAACACTAAATTTACTGACAATACAACTTTTGGCGTAAAAAATTATTTAATTTCTTTACTCATACTGTTTACATATTGACACAGTTCAAAGTATATGTGCCACTCAATATTCAGTTTGAATCAAAAGCACAGTTGACGGCTTCATATATAAATAGATATGTATCAAGTTATGATAATTTTACGTTATATGCAACGTGTATCATAATAAGTTACAATGAAAAAGATTTCAAAGATCCACGCGAAAAAAGCAATTGCAGGGATCAAATAAATGAAATGACACACAATCATTGTTGAATTCATATCTTGTAATTTGTCCCATCATTATTTGTCTGTACTTATATTGGTAATGACCCGATTAAAATCCAGATGTTTGAAATAGATTGCACAATTGTCATTAGTATTAATTATTTAATTTTTGAACGGTAATATTAAAAAAAATCATATATACGTTCATTCGTACATACAATATGTACATGTGTATGTACATGTGTATTTAAATTAAATTACATTAAATATATACGTATGCACATTAAGTACATATTTAAATTTAATTAATTTGTGCATTACATTTACAAAATAACAAAAAAATGACTACAGAGTTAAACGAGAAAAATTAAGTGTACAGGTGCACAATATGGTGAAACACTAACAAAGTTTGCTGCTCTAATTTCTACCAGAAAATAAAAGTAAAAAATTACAGTGTAAAAAGCGCAAAAGCGAACATAAAACATAAATTTACGATATAGTATGAAAATTAGATTACAGAAAAAAAACGTAATATGACATAGCATAAATTTAAGATTCAAAATATGAAAATTGATTAAGATTGAATACAATAGTAGTGTATAAGTAATAAATCGGTAGCAGTATGGGAAGGCTGACGCAAAAGAGAACGTCTGCGAACATAAGAGATTCAGGGCTCCGCAAAAAGTAAGATACGCATTATTGAATATACGTACATACATAAGTAATTAATGTACATATGTACATTTATACATACGTTGTACATACGTTCATACATACGTTCATATATATGTATGAACGTACATATGCATGAACGTACGTATATATGAATGTACGTATGTATGAACGTACGTATGTACAACGTATGTATAAAAGTACGTATGTACGCAGACATTCGTATGTACAACGTATGTATAAAAGTATGTATGTTCGCAGACGTTCTCTCTCGTATTTGCGTCGTCTCTCAGCCTTCCCGCCTGCTACTATATGCTATCGAATTACTACTTGTCCACTATTATTGTATTCAGTCTTGTATTCAATTTTCAGTTTTAAAAGATCTTAAATTTATGTTACTTCATGTTACGTTTTTATATTCTGCAATCTAACTTTCGTACTATATTGTACACTTTCGTATTAAATTTATGTTTTATGTTCGCTTTTGCGCTTTTTACATCGTACTTCTTTACTTTCATTTTCTAGTAGGAGTTAGAGCAGCAGACTTTGCTGGTGCCTACCATTTTGTATACTTAATTTTTCTCGTTTATTTTTCATAATCGTCATGTTTTTGGTTATTTTGTAAATAATGCACAAATAAATTAAATTTAAATTAAATTATATATGTGCATATGTACATACGTACGTACACACGTACATATTGTATATACGAATGAACGTATGTATAATTTTTTTTAACATTCAAAAGTTAAATAATTAATACTAATAACAATTGTGCAATTTATTTCAAACGTCTAGACTTTAATCAGATCACTATCAATACAAATACAGACAAATAATGACAAACTAGAATCCGGCAATGATTGTGTGTCATTTTGTTTATTTGATCCCTTCGATTGCTTTTTTCGCGTAGATTTTTGAAATCTTTCTGATTGCAGAACTTGTTACAATACAATAATTAATTATGCGTTGCATATAATGTAAAATTGTCATATCTTGATACATATCTATAAGTACATGAACGTCTATACATGAACAAGTATTTTTTGTGTTCAAATTTAAACATTGCGTGGAGCACGTACTCTTTGATTTGTGTCGATGTATAAATAGTATGAGTAAAGAAATTATTATAAATAATTCACGCCAAAAGTTGTATTATCAGTAAATTCAATGTGGTAAATACTTTTCACAAAATTTATGCTAAAGTTTCTATGGAAAATGAATTCGCGTTTTAAATAATATTGAAAACCAACAACTGAGTGAACACTGTTTTTTAAGGGGACACGTACGAACACACAATTATATATATATATATATATATATATATTACGTGTGTATATATATATATATATATATATATATATATATA
>NW_012130106.1:560930-571314 GCF_000143395.1 Atta cephalotes | reverse complement strand
AATAAAACCTCGAATTTCGGAAAAAAATGGCGGAAGCAAAGTTGTACACCTAATATTTAGCTAATTAATAGGATTTTATTTATCTAATCTTGATGAAATTAATATTTATTATATTTATCTAATTATAAAAATTTTTTTATACGGTTATACATATGCGTATTATTTCTTGGTAAAGTTTATTTATAAGCATGTAAAATCAAGAAAAATCTTTTATAAATAAAATTAATATTTCCCGTAACTAAGGTAATTAAGTTTTATAAGATAAAACAAAAAATGAAAAGAATAAAGAAAGGGACTTAATTAATAATGTAAATTTGTATGAAATATATTTAGAAACGGAATAGTTAACGTCACGAATTTACCGTTATATCGAAAATTTATGACTGATATCAATAATGAGACAGAACCATATTGTAACAATCTAATTAATCCTATTGTAATAATAAATAATTGTCTTATTTTTGAGACTTCCATGGGTCTTTTCTATATAAAGATTATGCGTTTGCAGGTTTCTTCCGTATCCAGATCCATTTTTGGAATGCCAATGTTTCGTGAATCTTACAGTTCACTTCGTCAGGGCGAGGAACAACCTGATACTGAGCTATTCCTCCTGATACTGATCATTCCTCTTTTATATATTACGTTTGTTGGAGTGGTGAAAAGAAGAGGATTGTAAGAGGGGTGGGGGGAGAGGAAATCGGTCAGTCCTCATTAACCGAGAGAATAGTATTCCATATTTTATTTGTAGCCATTATCTTTATTTAGATTGTTAGGGTGTTTTTGTATCTCTATGGCTTCTCTGTACTTTCTTGGAAAGTATGATGTAATGTGGCTATTGTGGTTATTTTGTCAAACAGTATTTAATGTCCTGTTTCGATGTTGTGTTCTAGTATGTGATAGTGCTGATTGCATGACATGTTTTAACTTGACATCACGTTGTTCTTTTATCCGTAGGTTGATTATTCTCTCAGTTTCTCCAATATATATTTGCCCGCAGGAACAAGATATTTTGTATACTCTTGCGGAATTGAGTGGAGGTCTTTGATCTTTAGGATTTCTTGATTTGTCCTATCTTTTTGGGTGGTTTAAAGAAGTTCGGATATTGTGTTTGTTTAATATCCTGCCTGTTACGATTTGTTGTTCATTTGACATATGGGAAAATGGATAGGATAATCTATAAATGAGATATCGGTCTCTGACACATAATCAAACGTCCTTAAAAGACGTCACGCAATCAGCACTATCAGAACACAACATCCAAACAGGACATCAAATACTGTTTGACGAAACAATCACAATAGCCAACATTACATACTTTTCAAGAAAATACAGAGAAATCATAGAGATACGAAAACATCCTAACAATCTAAATAGAGATAATGGCTGCAACATAAATAAAATATGGAAAATACTATTCTCCTGGTTAATGAGGACTGACCGATTTCCTCCGCCCCCCTCATTCACAATCCTCTTCTTTCCCTTCACCACTCCAATAAGTAGCGTAATATATAAAAGAGGAAAGACTTGGAACAACAGCTCAGTATCAGGCTGCTTCTCGCCCTGATGAAGTGAACCTGTAAGGTTCACGAAACGTTGGCATTCCAAGAATGGATCTGGACACAGAAGAAACTCGCGAAACGCATAAACTTTATAATAAATGATTGTCGTTATTAAGCAGAAATTTGATATTCGTAGCAGTAAAGATAGACCGTGCAAACGTTCAATGAAATAAATTTTTTATTTTTATCAAAGGAATCAGTTGACAAATAATATTGGTCTTTTATATCTTTAAAAAGATATCATAACGTTTTTAACATTAAAAATATGTGAGGAACGAATTCTTTGCAATTAGGATAATTTAGATACTGGTGATGTACGTTTGTATCCGAACATATTATTCGTTATAACATTACTCTGAAAAACTAACACATTATTTGTAAAGATATGTAAAAATTCCACGGAAACATGGCCTAAATTCATTTTTGAAAAAGGAATAGGAACAGACTTTATTATCGTTGACGCTGATCCCTTAGATAATGAAAAAGATTCGATATCATCAAAATGCAAAGTTCTTATATATATGTTATTTCAGTTTAATATAGGCTTAATTGGCAATTATACTAAAAATTATCTTGCATATTTGTAAAGATAATTAAAATTCCACAATTGAATACACCATTCGAAAGAAAAAATAAATAAGTAAAGAAATGAAAAAATAAAAATAAATGATATATAAAGATAATGAAATAAAAAACGCAATGAATGAATCAACCGTTCAGTGAATAGTGACCGTCGCAGTCATTGCAAAATATGCCTGTGAGGATATTATATTTTAAACGTTGAACAAGAATTGTACGTCACTCTGTGTAAAATTAATGAACAGTATTACTCATCGTTGATGCATTTCAGTCGTAATATAAAGAACTTGAATTTCAAAATGTGCTTACTCGCAATAATACATGATATATCAAGCATAAGACATAGCAGATATATAAACAATGTATGTGAGTAGAAGTTTAATGATTGCGTAAATTTAAATCTTTCTACATGTCATTGTATGATTCATGGTGTTACTGATGGAACAACGAAGCTCATCCACACATAAACGTTGAAACATTTTACTTCAATGTCATAAAATGTAATTATGATATCTATATTAAGGCTTCTGACTACTCAGCCAAGAACTTTGCGTTGACGGCGGCACTGTGGCGACACCGAATCAGACGGCGGTCTAGCGAAACCGGTAATAACACATTCAAAGCGTTCATGAGCCTGTGTATGTGTGCTCGCCTTCGGCCCGCCAAGAGTAAACGAGACAGCAAACTCCTTCTCATACTTGTTTCAAACGACTGAAAATGCTTTCTCGACAATTTCGGCCCCTCGGCGGCCGAATATCCAGAATAGTATAAATCATATCAAAATATTTAATTGATTTATTAAAATCATAAACAATTAAATATTTTGTAAACTATTGCGTTTTCACATGATTTATACTATTCTGGATTAATGGAAGAGGTAATAATACCAATTTATTAAAACTTATATGTTATCTAAAATACTCTCGCTTCTTATTGATGTACGCCGAGTGGCCGAAAAGCATTTTCGGTCGGTTGAAACAAACAAATACAGTGAGGAGGATAGATGTTCTCTTGAGCTCTTTCGTTTGTTCAGCGCATCGAAAAGAAAAACGGATTCTCTGCAAGATTGTCAATTCTCCTGCAGATTTCTGTCAGAATTTCCAAATTTTTGCACGATTCTTTGGCACTCCAGTTGATGACGAAAATCTCTTAATTGCTCTGAATGTTGATGATCTTTTTTTTAAGAAATGATAAATGCATAAATAGTTAATATCGAAAAATTTTCATGTATTAATTATGTAACATAAATGTATTTAAACATATATTAATACAAAATGTATAAGCTTAAATCCGCTGTTTGCTCATAGGTGGCATTAGTAAGCGTATAAAGCTACCATAGACACAACACACTTTTTTTTATGTGTTTGACATCTCAACATTAACCAGTGTACATCATCAGCAATTTCATACAACAACATACATTTTTTCTTTCGTAATCATGTTTAGTTTTTTGTTAAAAAAAAAGCATATGCGGGAAGCTTTGCTTTTCTGTTTCAATTTGAAGAAATCGGCTGTCGAATCGCATCGAATGCTTGTGGAGGCCTATGGCGACAATGCTTTATCGGAAACAACGTGCAGAGATTGGTTCCGCCGGTTCAATGACGACAATTTTGACCTGAATGACAAGAAGCGTGAAAATTGACCCAGGAAGATTGAGGACTGTCAATTGCAGGCTCTTTTGGACGAAGACGATATCCAATCGCAAAAAATGCTTGCCGAGTAATTGGATGTTTCTCAAGCAGCCATTTCCATGCGGCTACATGCCATGGAGAAGGTTCAAAAGATCGGAAAATGGGTGTCGCATGAACTGAACGATAGGCAGATGGAGCGACGCCAAAACACATGCCAAATTCTGCTTGTCAGATAAAAAAGAAAGTCGTTCCTGCATCGGATTGTGACAGGCGATGAAAAGTGGATCTATTTTCAGAATCCTAAACGCAAGAAATCTTGGGTTGATCCCGCCCAACCATCAACATCTTCCTCAAGATCAATTCGGACGAAAGACGATACTGTGCGTTTGATGGGATCAGGAGGGTGTGTATCTACTACGAGCTGTTAAAACTTGGTGAAACTTAATGTTCACCGCTACCACCAACAATTGATTAAATTGCACTGTACTCTGCGTGAAAAAAGCATTATCGGAAAAGACATGACAAGCTGATTTTCCTCCATGACAACACACCATCGCACACGTCAATGGTCCAAAACTACTTGGAGACACTCAACTGGGAAATGCTACCTCATCCCGCTTATTCACCAGATCTGGCACCTTCTGACTATCACCTGTTTTCGTCGATAGGCCACGCGCTCGCTGAGCACTTCTTCGAAGACGTCTGAAAATGGCATGAGGTTTGCCTCGAAAGATGAGGAATTTTTTTGGCGTGGTATATATACAAATTGCCCGAAAGAAAAATGGGGAAAATGTATAGTTAGCGAGGGTAAGTACTTTGAATAAATTTGTTTTTGCTTCCTAGGAAAAAAAAATATGTTTTTCTGAAAAAACAGCGGATTTAAGCTTATACACCTATAAATATATATAAATAAAAATGATTATATGATTATAAATAAAATATGTATTCAAACATGTTCATATATCCTTAATTCTTTCTTTTTTAAAATTATTGCTTAGTACAAGAAAAATAAATATAATGACAATAATGAGAAAACATTAAAAATAATGAAAAGGATAATTTTTGTATTGTTAAAATTTCCATTGTTTCCTTTAGAAACAATCCAGTTTGGAGAAATGTAAAAAAAATTACATTTATACAATTGTATATAATTATTTCATTAGTAATTTTTTTACATTTCTTTAAACTTGATTTTTTCCAAATTATCCTTTAATTATATTTAATATTTTGTTAGTATTATTGTATGTATGTTATATTATTATTTTTTTTCCTTGTATTAAATTGTAATTCATTACAAAAGAATGAACTGTATGAACATATTTCATATAATTATATGTTTATACATTGTTATTCGGAAACCAGTGTTAAATTGTCCCGTACGTCTATGTAATCTGCGTGCGCACCGGGTGTATGTACAAGAGGTAGATCTTGTTCTGTCTTTAGGAAGTTGCACCATCGAATGAATGAATATATATTTATATATTTGTGCATTAAAAATTTTTTACCGGGCGATCGGATTAAAAAATTTCTCGAGTTTTGAAAAGAAATCTCCAGAAGGGTAAAAAATCTAATGACTTTTTTTTTGAGAAGTCATATATAATTTTGACATGTCATTAATGCAAAACTTGCAAATTTTATTGAAATTATCAATTTTGGACAAGACCGTAGGATTTCCAGTGCATAAGCTTTTGGGATCATCTCAGTTGAAATCTGACATTCATAATTCTCTCGCTTTCTCGCTCACTCCGTGCCAAAATTCATCGAGTGTGTTGTCGTTTGATTAAGGAAAAAGTTAAGTGAATAAAACGCGTTGGGGTACTCGAGATTAAAATCTTATCATTAGTGATCTGTACTACCACTTATGATTATTAAATTACTTTTTGAGTATTTTGTGGAGACGCGGTAGTGTCCCAGTGCTAAAACAAGCGCAGCAAAGTCATGATGATTACATGCATGTAAATCATGATGAAAATCATGATAAAAGATGACAAATTAACAATTAATAATATAAATCAGGTTGAAATGAATAGGTGCTATTGTAGGAAAATGTTGGAGCATATTAAACGCATATGCAACACGAACAAATTTAATATGTCTGTGGTGATTACTCTTAATCATGTTTTTAATGTTTTCTCATTATTATTATTTTTATAATAAACAGTAATTTTACAAAAAAAAAGAAAAATATATAGACATTTCATATATAATATATACAAATATATATATGTATATACGAATATAATATGCTTATATATATTTATATATATTTATATAAATTTTTTACTGGGCTAGAATTATCGCGTTATGTATTGTATTATTCAATTTATAATAGTTTACATTGTTTACATGAAAAGAATTTGTATAAATTTAATACATAAACAATACATAAATAATCCATGAAAATGTATAATCTTGAAATATATATACGCAACAATCTTAGCCGGGATAATTGTGCAGAACAATTTTGATATTAAATGGTTTACACATGGCTTAATAAATGAACAATAAATAACAAGAGCAAACAGTTTCACAAGATAGCTAGTGAAAATCATATATTTAAAATTTGTTCGTTAACAATATAAAATAATCATATTACGTTTTGACTACGATTTGGCCATCCTCAACATGTAAAAATAAAAATTAATATAAATCATAAATTTCCATATAACATAAAAGCGCATTATTAAGATTGTCTGTACAAACAATTATTAAGATCATAGTTGTTTGTATATAAAAAATATAGTCGTATGCTCTACATGAACGATTAAATTTATAAATTTACAAAAAATAATAAATATAATTTTTAAATTATAAATTTAATCGTTCGTGTAAAACACATGACTATATTTTTTCATGTAAACCATTATAATCTTAACTGGCAATTTTAATAATGCGCCGATAATTTTTACCGAAATTTATAATTAATATTAATTTTTACTTTTTACATACTGAGGATGATCAAATCATGGCCGAAACGTATGTGATCAATTTACATTATTAATGAACAAATTTTTAATGGTTTTCATTATTAAATTATGGCTTTCACTATCATATAATATCCTATGTGTAGCTCCTCTTTGCTCCTGTTATTTATTTTAATTTTTTTTTTAATTCTATGTCATTTTCAAAAAAATTAAATTTAAAATTTAAACAATATTAAAATCATGTTCTTATAACTTTTATTTTTTCATATGATAACAAGTATGTCAATTATTGACATTTACTGACAGTCAAGATATACCAGGATAGGATAGGAGTGAACGGAAGGATTCTTATAGCACATAAGGATTCTATTATGGCTTCACCACGATAAAAGGCTAGGCGAAAAGCGACGATTTTGACAACAAAATTTATGTTGCATGCCACTTCATTATTATTTGCTTAATCATGAAAATGTGACTTGTCTCGTACTTATCAAAGTCGTAATTATTGATAAAAGCTAAAGTGGAATTTTATATATAAAAACATATATATTACTCATTTCAATAGCTGTCGAACCGTGTTTCTGCTCGAATAGGCTCACTTTACGTGCCTTTTACGATCATTTACTGATTATCAAGGGAGGAAAGGACAGGATTTTCATCGATTTTTACAATGATTTTAAAGTGATCTCGTCATTTCATTTCATCCAGATTGTCTTTATTTAAAAATGGCATATAACATAAATTAATGTGTCATTCCTTGCTTCTAACGTCACGATATATGGCCGCCACGACTAGTCAGGAGTCTTAAAGTAAAATCTCACACACATAAAGACGAAGTTGAAATAACTTAATATGAAAATTTTCAATGATAACTTGGACATGTTGCTGAAAAATGTGAAATGGTTAGCACTAATTAGGAGATATGACGACATTACTAATTTAGTTAGTTGGCTACATACACTGAAGATTCAATGAAATGAAAAGCTTCTGAAAATTTGTGCTGGGGATTCCTATTTAAAAAAAGAAACTTATGATACATTTACATAATTCTTATTACATCAGTCACTCTGTGGACGTTCCTACTACATAGAGCAGATTGCTTTTGCTGTATCAGAGTATATACTACTCTTGAAAACATCTCACGTTATGAACTATTATGTTCCAATGAGGCATGCGAGAGACAGTAAGTTTATTTAATTTTTATAAAATTTTGATTATACATTTCATACGTTATATATTTTTCTAAGATCTATTTATATTTTCTATTTTCTACAACGCATCATCTCATACAGCTTCTCATACATTTTCGAAACCTCGCTATCCGATGTCTTGATTAAGAGATATACATTGATGTTGACAGTGTATAAGTTCTTGAACATCGGGATCGTCGTGGGATCTACGTCTCATGTAGAAATTGCGATCAGCGACAATCGAGGCAACCGCATAATTTTGCCTCATGTTACGTGGAAGGCGTTCATAGAGAGTCATGCTGATATTGGGCGATTAATGCAGTCAACTATCTTGTCATCATCATCACCACTGATTCAAGATCTGAATGTAGAATTTAAAATTTGTGAAAATACAAAAAACGTAAAATTGTCATTGTATGCTTGTACATGAAACTAAAAACCGTACTCTTCTTATTTGAACTCGAGCATGCGTGCTACAACTAAGTCAATGTACGATGTTAGTGAAAAATACAATATTTTGTATCATTTTTAAGACACAGTTGTATTACTAATAAACGCGATGCTGCAAACACTTTGCACAAAATTTATGATAAGAATTCTATTATAGTATGTAAATTAGTAGTCTATGGTTAAATTATATTGTTAATTATATTAAATAAATATTGTACATGCATTAAACATTAGATAAATAAATCTACATTAAAAGATATATAGTATTATATTTCTTTGAAAATTTATCTTTTTCCTAATCTCTTCATCATTCCTTTTTCATACTGTTCAATTATTTAATAAGAAAGTACATCAGACTGATCGACTTATACCATTAAAATATTATCAAAATTGTATTCCTATCATTCTATTGTAAAATCACATCATAAAAATCGTAAAATAAATACTATATCTTTTTAATAAAATCGCGTGAGAGAATATATACCAACAATTATGATGAAACTTCAATCATGGAGTGTGAATTATTAACATTCGTTTCAGATGAAATTGTATACACTGCATTACATTTAAAGTAAGAAATAAATTAATGTTTTATAAAAAATGTATAATATTAAATACATTACTGAATTTTTAAAATTATTTTTGGTCTCCTTTTTTCCTGCTCCTCAGTGGTTTAGAATTATAAATAATATACGTGATAAGAAAGCGCGTTATATTTCCTCAAACAAGTTAATCAAATAATTTTATTTAAATAAAAATTGAATAACAAGAATTTATAATTTCAATTTCTATTTCTTTCTGGGTTTCCTCCACAATCTTAAAATATTTTATTCGTTCCCTTCTATGGCATCATCTGTTTATCACGTAACTTTGAAACCTGCATATTTCTGTTTCTCCTTACTACGAGTAAGTAAAAGAACCTTTCTTCTCTACAATTATTTAAAATTAATTAATAACATAATGACTGTTCAGTAGTACGACGTAGTACAATAAGTTTTCGATAGCTACTTAATAATAGTTTAGAATTTGATAATTAGGAACGTTCAGCTATTTGTATTACGTTATTAAAAACATCATTATAATTGTTACTAAATTAAAATCATTGCTAAGTATCATTAAAAAATCGTAAAACAACCATATTATAATTATATTTATTATTATTATATTTATTATAATAAAATTGTGAACAAGAAGAAAAAAAAACGTAAAAGATAATATAACGAGAAGAAGAGAGAATTCAGACTATGATAAGACTATGATAAGTATAGGACTACAATGAGTAGGAGAGAGAGCATGAGTACTATAGAGAGTATAGGATTACTACGGGTGGAATATATTATTATGCGCACTATTTGGCAACGTTAGAATGCATCTCGATCTTTAAGTTTTACATCATTGTGAATACTATTTAACAATGTCGCAATGTATCAAAATTACATTCATAATGTCATCGCAAAATATTAGGTGTAGTAAAAAGAAATCCATTATTTTTGCATGAAACTGAATAGAAAAATAATGGATTTCTTTTTACTACATCTAATATATCATTTATTAACATTTCGAATATCCTTAAAAAAAATCTTTTATTACACTAACAAAGTCGTATATTGTTGTATATCAGCGCTTGCATTTTTTGATCTCTCGCTTATATTGAACAATTCCATATGCATTCTTGAAGAAATGTGATAGAGATGATGAAACTCAGATGAAGAGCTCGGGCAATGTTTCTGCATCAGTCGTTCAGACGGACTGCTACTGCAACGCTTTCCAAGCATGAACGATTCCATGAGATTTTACGTTCCTATTCAAGATAAAGTATTTTATAAACAGTAAGTTTTTATTTTTTTAATTTTTTTTGCCTTTTCTCTATAGTTTGTTTATCTGTTTTCCTTTTTTCTCTATTTTATATATATATATATATGTATATGTATATATATATATATATATATATATATATATATATATATATATATATATATAGTAGTAGTAATAAATAACGTTAACGTTACGTACGTTACGTAGACGACGACTAACTAACTTAAAGTTAATTA
>NW_012130106.1:556247-560566 GCF_000143395.1 Atta cephalotes | reverse complement strand
CCAGCTTACAAATACCTGAATGTCGGAATCGTCGTGGGACTTGTATGTTTTGTGGAAATTGCAATTGACTACAACCAAGGTAACAACATAATCTTGCCTCGTGCAATGTGGCGGGCTTTCATCAAAAGACGCACAGATATTAAGCGATTCGTACAATCGCACCATCATCATCGGTCCATGATCTTGTGATAGAAATAATAAAAATGCGTGATGTGAATAAATGTGCGATCAAATTAACACTGCGCGATACATATACGTGTCTGTATATGAAGCGTCGATTAACCGTGCTCTTCATGTTCAAACTCGAATATTGCGTCGAGAACGTATACTCTGACTGATGAGCTATGCCAATATGTGCATATTGTCAATGAAAAATTTAAATATTTTGTAACACTTTTAGGTAAAAATTGTACGAGTATCATCGATAAATGTGATGTTGTAAATTTTTTGCGCAAAATTTTTAATAAAAAATCAAATATAGAGTGCGAGTTAATAAATAGTTTATGCTTTAGATAATATTGTAAATACTGTGAAATCAAATGTACATTTTATTGCTAATCGGAAGCATGTGCTAAAAATTCGATTTAAAATTAACTAAATTAAATTAAAGTTTCTGCTTATAAATTTTATAAGAATTATATATTGTAAAATTACGTTATCTATAAAAGTAAATGCATATTTAAACTGTATATATCTGATGTATGACATTATTCATTCCTTTCTTGTTATCGCAGCGCTCATTATTATCATATTACGCGCACCGCCAGCATCTTCGCATTCCACGGTACTGCGACAGACGGTCACGACTCTATTAAACGTTCTCTCTATTTAAATCATTAAATAAAGAATATATGATAAAATATTTTTGTATGCAAGAAGAAGATACAACGGGAGTGACAACGTGGCGGAAAAGATAATGACATATAAGGGGAAGAGAGATAGTAAATATATGCAGTAAGTGCAAGCCTTTGATACCGATGTATTTTTGGTAAGGACGGCGGGCGACGGTGAAAAATACGGAATGGTGTATCATGTAATCCATTTACTGAGGTCCTATATTTACATAAACAATGGGCCCTAGTTATCCCATTTTTAGGAAAGGTGGGCGGCGGTGGAGATAAAGAAAATACGGAACGTTTAGCAGAATGTCATCACGCGACTATTATGTTTACATAATGCTTCGACCGGGGTGCATTTATATAAACAGCGATGCCGCCAGAGACCTTCCCCGCGCTGCCCTCTCTCCTGCGCCCTCGAGTACCCCACTCTTTCCCTCGTGCCCCGTGCCCCCCCCCCCCTCAGAGGACCACAGTTAGAACCGGCCTCGAGGGGGTATCCACTAGCTGAAATATTATTCCACAGATTACGTGATTTCATATTTGTGATTTGATTTTATATGATTTCATTCTGATTACAAATAATTTTTTTTATTACATATGAAGTCATTTGGTAAAATATACGATTTTATTTAATTTTATACAATGATTTTTCGTGGTTGCATATGTAATTATCGGATTATACATAGAGATTTTATGTAAATTTTATAATGATTTCAAGAACTCTGTCCCAGGATTACATTAAGTGGATGCCCCCTCATTCGATCTAGTATTCCTACTTAAATTTCTTGGAATCTAAGACGTATGTGGTCTTTCTTTTTTTCTTAATTTATATTTTATGCTGTTTTCACTATCTTGTTGTACAAACCGAAATAGTTTTTTATCAGACACTGTATAAATGTGTAAATATGGATAAGAATGTAGATATATCAGAGTTGACTCTAATGCGAATCAATCTTTTTGTTGTATTTGTAATCGTACGAATCTGTTGAGAAAACGTCTTGAGAAATTGGAATAATTTATTTATTTATTTATTGTGCAATATGTACAAAATTGTGGTTACAGAGAAGAAAATTAAAACAAACATATAAAATAAAATATAATAAAATACATATGCACAAATGGTGAGGCACCTGCAAATAAGAATGGATTGAAATGAATTGAAATGGATTCAGATTTTCAGAAATATTGATTGATTGACAAATGTTAAAATAAATGCTTTTCAATACTGAATGCATTTTTATTCATTTATAGAAATTGCATGGAGCATATCTCTATGCCTTTCAATCTAAAAATAATATTAGCTTTTTTTATGCACAATATGTACATTGTGAATACTGTTCGTTTCACATTTTAAATAGGAAATGCAATTTTTCAATCCAATTGCATCCAATTGAATCTAATTGAATCCAATTAAATCCAATTAAATCTAAAAAAAGTATTCGCTATTTAAAATACGCATTCGGACAGAAAAAAATTTCTATCCATTTTAATCTATTCTCGTTTGCTGGGCAGCAAATCTGCTACCTACCAGAAAGAGAGTAACAAGATATAATCAATAGATGTTAAAAAGTCAATACTAATAAATAAATATATAATAATAATAAATAAATATGCAAAACTGAATACAACCTTAATTACAATGAAAGGCAAGATAATAACAAGTGAACAATACGCAAAATTGAATATATCCTTAAATTATAATGAAAAGAAAGATAATAATAAGTATAATACAATACATAACGGTAACAGATTAAAACATGCAACGTAAGTGCGAGAGAAATAACCGCTAATCGAAATTTAATTGTTTTATTTTTTATTTATTGAGCAGACGGCAGTGGAGCGAGGTGCAACGGCAGCCGCGGCTGCGGCCGTCGAGGATTCGACCTTTCCGTCCGGAAGTCTGCATAGAGCGCGTAGGTCGGAGATGCTAAAGGAGAGAAAAGCGGAGAGAGAGAAAGAGCGCGAAAAAGAATGGAATAAGAATAAGGAACAGGAGAAATCGAGAGCAAGCGGCGAAAAGGTTTGACTAGTGGTCAATAGCGAGGAGGTAAAGAATTCTGTTTAATCTCACACGTTAATCACATAGGAATTGATCTAAATTAACCTATTCCGTCATAATTATGTTTTTCTGTTGGCAGGTATGGTTGTGACAAAAACGGTGTCCCGTTAAAAGCAAGAAGACACGAAGAAAAGAGAGAAAAAAGGTTTTTAAAGACTCAAGTTGTTTCCTTTAAAGGATAGGAGATTGTCTGTATTTGTATGAAACAGATCAAACTCATAGATCAATGTGATAGCGATATCTTCGTAATTATTAGATGTATGATATATCTCTTGCAATCAAAATGAATCTCAGACATATAAAAAAAGGAGATAGCGACAGCGAATATTCGTTTTTATAACAACGATTATCGAAAGATCACAATTCTATCATACATTAATATCTTGTTTTTTCAAATATGAAAATTTTTCAACGCTCGAATGACACTTCACGTTACTGGCATAACGGCAAAATTATATTTAAAGAACAGAAATGTTAACACTGTTCCTGCCGTAATTTTTTTTACATAATTACTCATGTGAGGTGTTTTTAAAACCTCAACAATTATATATTTCAAAAAATTTTAACAAGAACAAAAGACTCTTCATTTTGAAAACAATATAAATAATATATAGGGCATATAAGAATCAAACATAAAGAATTATTTTAAAATACGAAAATTCAAATCAAACATATATATAATATAATACTCTGAAGTTAATTAAAAATCAAATATATATTACATTTTTCAGTTTCTCGATTGAATCTTCTTCAGATATTCGAAAGAAAAATTGTATAATATATGATAGTACGAGTGATATTACCATGATAAAATGCAATCGAAGAGATAAATGATATTATATACATAATAATGATGACCAGAGAAATGTTTCACAAAGAGACGGAAATTGCTCGCAAGCGGCTGGACGACACGTTGTTTAAAATTTCCCGATATTCTGGTAAAAAGTCAAATTAGAAATAAAATAAATGGATTGTACAATAATAAAAATTAAGCAAATACGTTACTCTGATAGAAAAAACTCACTGACTGGCCATATAGTTAGGTATGTTTTATGTGTCAGAAGAAATGTGTTCGTCAATTATTATATATATAAATTATATATATAAATTATATATTAAGCGTCAATATTGGTTGTGTTATAATAAAATAGCGATATCACAGACAATGTAGAAAAAAATTGATCACGATATAAAATTAATAGCGTATAAAATTAAAATTATTATATAAATATTATATATATAAATGTATTTAAAATAAGTATCGAGGTAAAAATATTGGGTTGTCTATTAACAATAACATATATTGGGTTATCCGGAAAGTTCGTGCCGATGTTGAAGGAAAATTTAAACGCAGAAAATTTAAATTTTAGTTTACATTTATTAAATTATATAGGTTAGTCGGCGAACTTTCCGGATAACCC
>NW_012130106.1:544697-554300 GCF_000143395.1 Atta cephalotes | reverse complement strand
TAAAGGTAAGTTAACGTAAGTAATAGTAAGTAATATATATTCTTTATACTACTATATATATATATATATATATATATATATATATATATATATATATAATTACTTATAATATTAGATGTACAACATTGCTTCCGCCGTTTTTTTTTCCGAAATTCGAGGCTTTATTGTAAAAAACTGGTTATACATTTATAATTCAAAGTATTGTCCATATTGCTGACCACTACTTTCTCCCATCTTTCGGGTAGCGTACGAATCCCGCGTCGAAAAAACTGGTCATCTTTTGAGGCTATCCACGAATCGATCCAATTTTTTATTTCTTCATAAGACCAGAAGTGCTGGTCAGCCAGGCCGTGTGCCATTGATCGAAACAAGTGATAGTCAGAGGGAGCAACGTCTGGAGAATACGGCGGGTGGGGTAGGACTTCCCATTTCAACGTTTCCAAGTATGTCTTGACCACTTTCGCAACATGGGGTCGAGCATTGTCATGCTGCAAAATCACTTTATCGTGACTCTCGTTGTATTGCGGTCGTTTGTCTTTCAATGCTCGGCTCAAACGCATCAATTACGTTCGATACCGAATCGCCTGTGATTGTTTCAATCGGTTTTAACAGTTCATAATACACTACGCCGAGCTGGTCCCACCAAATACAGAGCATGACCTTGGACGTCAAAATCACCGTTCTTGAAGCGTTGAAACCACTCACGATACGTTCTTTCACTAATAGCGGCCTCACCATAAGTATTTGAGGGCATTCGATGAGCCTCAGCCGCAGATTTCTTCATATTGAAGCAAAAAATTAAAACCTCCCACAAATGACGAGAATTTGACTCGTAAACTGACATTTTCAATCGAGAATAACTTTATGATGCAGACACAAATCGACTAATGTTTCTATGTGGGGTTATGTTAACAGATGTTTATTGTATGACGTCTATGATCTATTTATTTCGACCACCACTTACCGCTAAAGCCATCTATAGGAAAACGGCGGAAACAAAGTTGTACACTTAATATTTATAATCCTTTATGTACCATAAGAGGTACATAAGTAAGCGAATATTGACATAGGACTTATAGCTCAGTGATAGAATGATAGCTCTCGTTGCAGAAACTTTGGAAACCATCCAAACAGAACAACAAGTCAGTATGATATCAAAATGATATCAAAATGACTTCAAAATGACCATTAAAAGTCATTTTTCAATCATTTCCGATTCATTTTGACGTTGTTGTCATCGTGACTTGTTGTTTGCTTGGACAAACCTCGGTTCGAACGGTAGGAATAAGCAGATTTTCTCGTGTTATCAGCTATGTTATATTGAATTACTATTTCAAGCGATAAAAACGTGCAATGTGAGAGACGAGTGCTAAAAGTATTTTGTAAGTTTGTTCACTTCAAATTTACACAAAACGTATTTACCACTCAAAAATATTCATAATCCATACAGCACACTAACATTGAATCTCTCAGGAATGTTGGTTTGCAACATTATGAACATTGCAGTAACATCATGAAATGTGGAAGAGACGTTGCAGAAATGTCTAATGTCCGTTGAATTGCAATGTCTGTGAGACATAAAAAATGTTAATTAATTCAATTTTATTATTAAGATAAATACTATTGATTAATATTATATTCCAGAAAACAAATGACAAAATTATAATTGAAAAAAAACACTTCTCCCTCATTTGGGAATTAATCTCCTTTTCTTAAGCAGTTACTCATCCAATCTTGTATGCCATCCAATGATGCTTAACCTCTACAATTGTATGAAAATTGCAACTTCGACGATCGAACATTGAATGTTAATAGATGTATAATTGTGATATATAGATATGTAGAAAGTTACAAATCAACATCGAGCATCGGAATGTACACATAAACAAAATCATGTGCGAGCATTTTGCACTCGCTGATTCTCATGTAAATATCATTTAAAAATGAATTATGTTAAAAGATCAATTTAGGTGATTTAAATTTTATATTTATGACAATTTATTTTTAACATTTTATACAAAATAAGTTTCAATATATAATTTAATCAATGTCGTTTCAACATTGCAGTAACATTAACTATCAATGTAGAAGAATCAATATAAATACAACATTGATAAAACATTAACACTTCAACATTCAACATTGCAACATTTCAGCAACATTCTTTCAACATTCTGTGCTATATGAGTAATATATGTTTTTATCACTAAATCATTTCGCGATATACTCGCGTGCTGCACGAGTGCAGTCCGTTTTAACTATTCATATTTACAAAAGAGTTCCTGTTTACGACCTAAAAACAGAGTCGTGAGTATGAATACGAATATAGTGAAATGCACAGTTTTCACTACTCAAATTAACAAATTAAATTCACGCAGACTAAAAACGAGCTAAAAACGATGAAAAATTTTTGTAAGGATATTTTTTTATAAGTCGTTACTAATACATGCGCGCGCGCACGCACGCATGCACGCTCGCACGAACGCACGCACGCACGCACGCACGCACGCACACACCAGAGAGAGTTTGGAGTCATTAAATACTGTGGAAGTAACGACATTCGACCGAGAGTCACATATTCCGAATCAAAAAGTCTGTACTTTTACATGTAAAATCTGGATCTTTCAAGGCTTGTAGCACGGGAACAATTCATAATCATCAAGTTATGCCCATTGAAATATTTGTTCAAAATGAAGAGACACATATCCAAAAATTAGCCAAATTCGCAGGAAGATTATTTTTCAATAAGATTAATCCTTTAGTTGATTATTATTAATCGTGATTGTGATATCTAAAAAATTTAATGAGTCATGATCTATTTTCAACGTGAATTGGAGGTGAGAATAGAAAGAATTAAAGTATTAATGTAAAAAAAAAATAATGGCTCAATAATTTAAAAACAAGTTAAAAGAAAAAGGGAACTTTGACTTATAAAATTGGTAGATAAATAAAAAACTATCTTAATAAATTATAGTTTTTACTTTTCTGACAAATTCTAATGCTTGTATCTTATATATTGTATGTTACTGTGCAGTTTAATTAACAAGACGAAGATCGTTCTCAATTTATTGATATCAACATATTATATGTTGCGAAGTATATTTTCAATTTTCGATCGATTTTATGTTTTTTTACTGTTTAGATATATTTTGATAATAATCCGATCGTGATCGAAACGTTTGTTGGCTGGCATGTTAAATTTCATAATTAATTTATTAAGACATTTTTTTTATTTATCTACCAATTTTATATCAAACTTCTGGCTCAAAGGCCTTTTTTCTTTTAACTTGTAATTAAAGTATTCTAAGAACGAATTGATTGGAAAAAGGAACAGCAATAAATCGAACATGCCTTCGATTGGAATAACATCGAAATTTTAGACGAAGAACTATAATAAACGAAGAACTATATTAAACGTTTCGGAGATCTTAAGCAAAAAAGAAACAGTCTTAAAAGGATACTGAGGGCTTCTACGAAGCATACATACCGATAATAAAGAAAATCTGACATTGTAGTACCAAAATTATTTTCAATATATTATTATTCTTTAATCAGTGTCTGTCGACAATAACATATATTTATACCTCAATACTTATTTTAAATACATTTATATATAATAATTTTTATTTTATACACTATTAATTTTATATCATGACCAACTTTTTTCTACATTGTGATATTGCTATTTTATTATTTTATTATAAACCAACACTGACGTTTAATATAAATTGTCAAACATCTTCTCAACATGCGAAATATTATAATTGGATTCGCGTATGACATCTCGATCTGTCAACATCGACTTCTGCTTCGGCTATAATCTGTCTCTTTGAACTTTCATTTTCTAAAATCAGTTTAGTTCTATTACTCTGAGTTTGTCTATAGCAAATAAGTCTTAAATTCTTCTATTGAACACTACCGGTGTGGTCGGCATACTGGATATTCGCAATGAGTGATGCTGTCTTCATATCTGATTGTAGTTACACATTTTAATTTTGTTATATATCGATTTATACGTACATTTGACGTGCAGCGTTTCTGCATTATCTTTGTCTTATTGCATGTATCAGATTTCTTGCGTTTGTTAATTCTCTGATTCTGAAATCTAATTTGATTGAACATATAATTTATATTCTGTTATAATTTTCTTTTATTATTATTTGTTCCGTGTATGCTTATGTCATTGTATTGTTTATTACTGTAAGTCGTTACGCGATCGAACTTGTATATATTTTTAAATATTTATTTTTTTATTATTTTACGATTATATTTCGACGCATATATTTCTGAATACTTGTATTAATGAATACTTTATACGATTACATATTTTTACAACATGAATCAGCCGGTCTGCTGTAAGTGCAAGCCTGCGCTTATTTAAATGCACGTTCTATAGGACCGATAACGGCTTGCCTCCGGACAACGTGGATGTTGCTTACTTTAGAAGGAGACTCATCTGTATCTTTGAGGATTACTGCGTTCTCGTCGGATGCCCCTGTCGCCCGCTTTCTTGGTCATTGGGCCGTGCCGACTTGCGGGGTCTTCATGCGTCGCCCGATGTGAATTGATGAAATTAAGTCATCGCTTTCTTATCCACTTCTGTAACCGCACTGAATAGCAGAATTGCGACTCGAATCTAGTTTCGGCTTTTTAAATCGCCTGAAACTTAAGTTGGACGCAATGACTGCGAAAATGGATTTGAGGATGCTGTGATTCGACTACGCGATGTTGAGGATACTACCGAACGGCTCTCTGCTGTGACGGAGAGTGAGTACAAAGCTTACCTTTCTCTTGGAGAGGTAAGCTGCCCTTAAACAGCGTTGTACTCGCCTAGAGGAGGCGATGAACTTCAATCGTCGAGACTTCGCTGTTAGCGACGCTGCTCCCTCTGATAGGCTATCTACACGATTTGAGCACTTAACGAACAACGAGATCATGATGAACTCATTGTATTCGGTCTCCCGAAGATATCATCTAAGAAAAGGAGACTGTGTTACGGATCGCTCGGTCGTTCGTTGCATCGTTATCGCCCTCTGAGATGATAAAGGGATCCCTGGTCAGACTTCATCCTCTGATCCACTTGTCATCAAATTTATCACAATATCCAAGAGAAACTGATTATGAGGCTTGTCGCCGGTCGAGATTTTGATACTTCTGATACATCCATAATGCGTGACTATAAGGATTTGTTCTCGAATGCTCTATTAAGGCAAAACGACGTGTGTTTGCTGAGGTTCATCAAACTAAAAAATACAATATTAGGCACATGCATAGGGAGATCACGTTTTAGAGTTACCGATGATGCGTCCTCGTATCGTTATGTCTCGTGACTCTATGTTCTCATCAAAATGGATGGGGCTGTCGATGGCTGGGGATGCACTACTGCGCTTAATTTTGTCTGTTTCTGACGCAGTCGGATCTGCTTGATGTTCTGCTTGCTCGTCATATCCAGATATGTCTGCCTCTTGTGGCTCCCGTGATGGCATCTATCGTGTCGCGCATTCTAATGTATGCTTTTGCCTCCATAAAAGGTCTTATACCTATAGTTGGACGTTCGGGGAGATATAGCTTCGCGATACGGATGACTCTGCCTTAATTTCCATAAATAATTACGCTTGCTTCGTTTTGATAGATCCTCCGACTCCCATGGTGTCGCGACCTGTATTGACAACTCTATCTCTTTCTCCATAATCTTTGATGTCTCTTCGGTGGGCGCGCTCATTGATATCGTTGCCGTTTCCCTTCAATTGAATCATCATAGTGAGTTTTTTGCATCTATCACCCTCCCCTCCCCCTCCACAGATCGATCTACATTTCGTTGAGGCCGATGTTCTCTGTGACTTCATATTACGATCATATGTTTGGGATATTTTAACGTACATATGCTCGATCCATCCGATTGAAATGCTCGGTTTCTATATAATGTCGCATCGATGTTCTCTCAAGCAATTCATCAGTGAGCCCATGCGTGGGAATTGGCAATGATTTTCGGTCTCATTCTGGTTTAGTCCAGTGTGATTGAGTGTGGGCAATGCTGTAAGTTTAGTGATCATTTCGCGTCTATGCTATGCTGAATATGGGGGATCCTCCGCGCTGTTGTCGTATCGTGCTATCACAGGAGCAATCCAACCTGAGGCTATTGCGGAGCTTGACTATATCGATTAGTCTCCTTTGCAACCTTGGATGTAAACGAAATGGTCTCCTACTTTTTCTCATCTTTCATAGTGACTTTTTATCGTCTTGTTCCTGTACTACAGGCATTTCGCCTTTTTGTCCACTCCATAGCTGAGCTTAGCCATCAGGAAACTTATAGCACCAAAGCGCCGCGCTCTTTTTAAATTTAGATGCACGCGTCAGCTGAGGATTGGCATCACTACAATAGTCTGCGTAACGATGTTATCTGTGTTGTCCGTCGCGAGAAGAGTTTCTCTCCCTCTTTCTCTCCTCTAACTTCTTTTGTCAATTTTATGTAACCTGACTGTTTGAAGGAATTAGATTCTCCTCTACTATGTTACCTGTTAATCTCTAAGATCCATCTCTTATAAATAATCATTTTATCGATTTCCTTTCTCCTGCTCTGTCATTGATCACCTTTTTTCCTCCTTTTATAATATTCCTTTGTTCAACTTTATTCCAATCAATTCCAGTCAACTATATAATATTTTCAAGCGCATACGCCTTATTTCTGCTGGATTATTTGATCTCTCCGGCCGTACGATCTTACTTTATCTTCCTCATTGACTTGATTCTTTGCTCCACATTTAAAATTTTTCTCTGACTAATGTTTTTCCTTCTTTCTGAAAACGATCGATCGTTATTTCTATTCCCAAAAATCGTAATCGTTCCTCTCTCTTCTCTCTTCGTTCTATTTCTCTTTTCCTCCTTCCTATCGAAGTTATTGGAATATATTTGCTTTCAGCAATTAAATGCGTTCGTTAGCAATGCCGAGATTATACCTTCGTATCAATCGAATTTTCGTAGGTTGCATAGTGCCACCAACGGAGCTATCCTTCTTTCAGATCTTGTATTTAAAAACTTTGACTTGGGATACCTCACATCCATCGTCGCTCTCGACTTCAGTAAGGCTTTCGAGATAGTTAACAACTTCCTCCTTGTTAAACTCCATATGTGTGATCTATCTCATCGACTCTGATATTATTTCAATCATTCCTTATAGATCGTTCTCAGCGTGTTCTTATAATCTTTACCCATCTTTTTCCTTCTTTCGCTCGGTTCCCTCTGAAATATTTCAAGGATTTATCCCTTGTTTTTGAATATCTTTATTGTGGATCTATCCTCTATTCTTATTTCCTCTACATTTCTCATATATGCTTGATGATGTAATTCTCATCAAATCTTTTCATGTATCAAGCGTTGCTGGTGCCTCTGTAGAAGTTAGCAATCTAAGTGCTGTCTCCGCTTCTGCTAATAGCTTGCATCTGAATTCTATCAAATCTTCCTTTCTCGTTGTTGACTCTTTTATATTGCTATCCCATGCTAAATCCTTTAATATCTATATAAACTTGATCCTAATTTCCTGCTCTTCCTCTACGAGGGCTGTTTGATAAGTACCCGTGTTTGACGACTGAAGGCGTCTCTGACTAAAAGTCTGTATACCATCGTGTAACACATTTAGCGAAAAAAAAAGTGCTCTTTCACCATAATACCGCACCAGCTCATTCGTCCGCAATCGCTATGGCAAAACTGGTCGAATTACGCTACGAATTGTTGTCTCATCCACCCTATTCTCCAGATTTGGCCCCCTGCGATTTCTATTTATTTCCAAATGAAAAAATGGCGGAAAGCGCTTTGCATCAAATGAGGAAGTCATCGTCGAAACAGAAGCCTATTTTAAGGAGTTCGATCATATCAAGGAGTTCAATCATATTTTTAAACGGTATAAAAATGTTGGAATATCGCTGGGCTAAATATATCGAGCTGAAAGGAGATTATGTAGAGAAATAAAAAAAAATTTTTTAAAAAGTATTTTTTCCCTAACACGGGTATTTATCAAATAGCTCTCGTATTAAAGTCCTTGGTGTTCGCCTGAACTCGTGGTCATTCGAGCCGCATTGCTAAGTGCAAAGCTGCTTATACTCGTCTTCTTTATCCCTTTTGCCACATTCTCTCTACTTTACAAAAACTTCTCTCAATTGCTGATTATTTCTTTATTTGACTACGCTGACGTGGTATACATTCCTATCCTTAATCAGCAATTGCTTAATTGTATTCAACGTATCCAAAATTCCTATCTTCGTT
Source organism: Atta cephalotes (assembly GCF_000143395.1). NCBI lineage: Eukaryota > Metazoa > Arthropoda > Insecta > Hymenoptera > Formicidae > Atta > Atta cephalotes. The sequence continues at coordinate 546,041 of NW_012130106.1, read as the reverse complement.
TTTCATACTGTGTTTGTAAATTTGATCACTCCTCTGTACATAAACTCCAGCTCGGGTGGCTCAAAATTCGGTTCAATTTTTTACTTATGTTGTCTTACTTCTTGTTTTCTCAAATCCAATCCTCCTTCCTACTTACATCACCTCATACTTTATAATTCTGAGTTTCACTTCCTTTAACTCCTCCGATACTCGCTTTTGTAATTTCCTTTCCATGTCATTGTTCTGTCAAATTCTGTGCTGTCTTTTCCTTCACTTTTGTCAAATATTTCAATATGCTTTCCCATCCTATCAAAGATTCCCTATCTCTGACGTTTTTTCGTGTTGCCACCGCGGGTTTCATTGTATCTTTTGCGTCTGTATGATTTAGTCGATGGCAACTACTCTCGCTTTCTGCGAATTTTCTAGATATTCACGCGAATTCAACTCCTGCATATATTATCTTACTTAAGCATGATATTCATGTCAAAATATTATGATTTAAATTTCTGAATATTAATGATTTGAGCGTCTATACCTGTATCTTATGCTGTGCACATTGTTAAGTTTGTAAATGTAATGTAACGTAAATATTAACGTCTAATGTTAATTTTGTATATCATGTACTTGTTATGATATGATTGATTTGTGAGTTAATGTTTTATGTGTGCAAAATTACGCTTCGCTATTTATAAGTAATTTCTAATTAATTTAAGTTTATCTGTTGTAATCTAACTACTGGCAGGTTTAACTGTTGTAACAACAGTTTTGCTGATGTCTTGTTATTTGCTTTGTATATGCGTACGTTGCAATAAAAAATTATAGAATTATTAAACATAACTACATTACGCAAAAGAATTAGAAGAGCACCTTAAAACCTGCAAATTTTGTCGATATTAAGAAATCAGGAATAGTAGGACATTGTTTTTTAGCGCGTTCTAAAAGATAAAGCCTCTACTTTAAAATAGCTTAAATGAAATTTTTCGTCCCATTGAACTGGTTTTTTATGAAAATCAAAAACAGATCGTGTTAGAGTCTTGAAAATATCATGATATTACAGCCTTCCACGAGCAACGACGAGAAACGTCATCACCAGTTTTGAAGCCGAGAAAATTCCCTTTAAAATGGCATAAAGAAAATTGTTTTTAATTTGTCTAGGAGCTGAGTTATCAGGTTTCAAAGAAGACCTTATTTTTTTGCAAGAGTTTGTTAAGTACCGCCACCATTTGCGTTATCCGAGGAAGTTCCTCAGTCGTTATTATTAACGTTCGCGCCAGTGTACACGTACACTCACACCACGCACACATGCACCCCCCCCCCCCCCACACACACACACACACACAACAAACACACACACAACACACACAC
>NW_012130106.1:541071-542622 GCF_000143395.1 Atta cephalotes | reverse complement strand
CGGAAAGGTTACCGTCCACGTCGTTATTATTAACGTTACGTCCGCCGACGGTAACGTACACACACACCACCACCACACAACCCCCCCCACCCCCCACCCACACACACACACACACACAAACACACACACAACACACACACACAAACACACACACACACACACACACACAACACACACACACAATGATGTTCACTCCGACCGAGCAACTTCCTCGTAGTGGATAACACATCGGATAACACGAATGCCGGCGGTAAGGCTACTCCAGAATATTTTAAAAATCATGTTTTTTTTTGGCTCAAAGAATACTTTAAAGTCTTAGAAATAAGGTACAAAATGTCTTATAGTGAAAAATTTCTAAATGTCATTTTCGGAAGTTTAAAGCATCGTACTTTTTTCGGTAAGATTTGAAGCCTTTATGAAGGGATTCTTCTGAAAACAATAAAGAGAATAGTTACGCTTGAGTAAAGTTTTTTCTTACCTTCCTAGTGAACATATAGATGGTATTATATATCTAGTAGTATATAAGAGCAAATATATTAATATAAGATCAATAAAACCGATGAAACATACAGTTTACACGACATTTTTGTTTCTCTTATATTTTCGGATAAAAAATTTGTATATCGGTCATAAGCTTTAAAAAATTAGTGATTACTTGTACAATGAGTGGAACAATATCGCAGAATCGTAAAGATATGAAAAATACTAATGAATATGAGAGTAGGTAAATATCAGACAAGAGACCGTTGAATCTTTTCTTCGAAATGAAAGCGCCGCCGAAGAGCGTCTGCTAAGAAACTAAAGCAATTTAAAGAATCATAAGACGAAATCAAAGTGCATAAAATTTTTGGCTATACTAAATTTTATTTTGGTTTTTCCTGTCATTTCGGAATCTGTTGTGTGTAAAACGTGCCATTCTAAAGTGACATTCAACGGAAGCAGTAAATGAGGCTTGGTCAATGGCTCCAAAATCAATTTCCAGCGGCAAAGTTATTGAAGTAGGTCGATTCTAAGCGTGGCCCTCTGAGGGGGACGCGAAGCGCGAGGGGGATATTCATAGACGCCGGAGGGTACTCGTAGGAGCGCGTAGGAAGATTTCTGATCGCCGTCATCGTTGTTTATGTAAACAATGGTAATCCAATATTTATGTAAACATAGAATCTTGGTCGACGGATTACAAAAACATGATACGCATGATGACATTCCATATTTTTTACCGTCGCCGCCCGTAACAAAAATGCATCGGTATCAAAGACTTGCATACACTTACCGCATATACTTACCATCTCTCTTCCTCTTATGTGTCGTCATCTTTCCCGCCACGTTATCGATCTCGTATGTATCTTCTCGCACGCAAAAATATTTTACATTTTTTTATTTAATGATTTAAATAGAGCGAATGCTTAATATGGGCGTGACATCCGTCGCAGTACTGTCACAGTATATACAGTAGCGCAACTCTTCCGATTTTATGTTGGTCAAAGTGGAGTGCGCATGCGTGAAATAAGTAAGTTGCTCTTTTCTCCTTCTTTATTGCTCTCTCTCTCTCTC
>NW_012130106.1:538459-539911 GCF_000143395.1 Atta cephalotes | reverse complement strand
TAAGTAAGTTAGTCTCTTTCTTCTTCTTGTTCTCTCTCTCTCTCTCTCTCTCTCTCTCTCTCTCTCTCTCTGTCTCTCTATTTAAATGACCGTTTCAATTAAAGAGTCCATTTAGAATAAGAGACCGTTCCATTTAAAGAGCTGAGAGCAGAAATTTGGAGGGAAATATAACATACATTGTCCATTTGGTAAAGTGTTATGTGAAAAACCTCAAGAGATCAGTTTCGTGAAAAAATAAAGTGAAGTGAAAAAGTGAAATAACAAAGAAAACCGAGCAAGAAAGTTTTCTTTTTGAGAGAATAGTTAACTTATATAATTATATAGATTAGCAATTCTTTTGGAACAGCATTTTGATCTTAGTTCTTTGTTTCAGATGCTGTGTCAACTCCAAAATATCTAATTTGTAGATGGTTGCAATGGATACGAACATGTGGAAGGCTCGACTTAGAACCAAAAGAATATGCATAAACCAGAATTGTTGTTGCATTCCTATTTGCATTCCGAAGAAAAATGGTACAAAATAAATAAAATGAGAGCTCATCTTGATCCAGATGCCATGCCAACAATAGTTTTTGGATCAGAATGTGGGAAGTGAGTTTCTATTTATAATTTAATTTATTCTTTAGTGATTGCAAAGTTTGTTTTTATATAATAGAGATATAAAAAGGAAAATGTAGTTTATTTAAAAATTAATTCAAAAATAATTTATATCTATGTAGTCACTTTAATAAGTGATAAAGAGCAAAACAATATTTTAGTTTTCATTTATTATTACAAATAATTTATGTAATCAGGAAATGATAACTATCTCTTTTCAAAGAAAACACATTGACATGAACATTGAAGACGAAGCAGAAACAAATAAGTATGTTAAATTTAAATGCTTTGTATTTAAATATTTTTATCTGTATATAAAATCTATATAATATATACCTATATATATATATATACATGTATATATATTATATGTATAAATATTTATTTGTTTATTATATATATTATGTTATATTATATTATATATTTATATGTTATTTTATTTTCAAATGTTTTGATATCATATATTTTTATTGCAGAAACATAGATAGAGAATCTGAAAATAAAATAATACAGGAAAAAAATAGGTAATAAATAATACTTTCTATTTTTAATAAGAAATTTAATGTAATAAAATTTTATACTTTCAGCAATATGGAATCAGCAGAAACGCAGCAGAAGTATCTGGAGAAATACATGGAAACCGAAGTAGAAACAAATAAATATGTTATATTGAACTATTTTATATTTAAGTAATTTTTTCTATATATATATATATATATATATATATATATATATATATATATATATATATATATATATATTATTTATATTATATTATTATTATTAGTAAGTAATATAGTAGTAGTAGTAACGTACGTACGTAACGTAAACGTAAAAACTAAAAACGTAAAAAGT
>NW_012130106.1:527501-538230 GCF_000143395.1 Atta cephalotes | reverse complement strand
TATACATTAATATAGTTTATTTTGTAATGTTATATATTTATTGTAGAAATATAGATGGAGAATCTGCGAGTAAAACACAAAAAAAGAATAGGTAATAAATTATATTTTTGTATTTTTAATAAAAGATTTAATTTAATAAAAGATGTGTAATTTTATACTTTTAGCTATATGAAATCTGCAGAAACATTGCCAATTATTGTTGATAACGTTGATGACGTGGATGCTAGTTAACGTGGATGCTGTAAGTCTTAATTATAAATTACATTAAATCGAATGTAGATTTTTATTATTATATTTGTGTAGACTAATATTAATTTTCATCAAATATTTTACTTATTTAATATTTAATCCTGTAAGGCCCAATATACAGAATTAAGTACATTCACTTTGAACTTTTATATTGACACTTTTATTTGACCTGTTTATATTGACATAGTAGTGACTTTGTATAATACTGTATAATGTTCCTAATACTTACTAATTGCAATTAGAATTGTTGTTCCAACATAAAAAAAAGTATTTTCATTAAATAAACCTATAGTGATTATTTGCAGAGCAAGTTCACTGACTTGATTTTGATGTGTAACATGTTATTCATTTTGTATACATATTATTGAAAATATCTATTAAAACAATTAGAATAGCTAAATAAGGGAGGTTCTAACTCATGGGACACTAGAGGGGAGCGCGGAGGATACTCGATGGCACGAGGGGAAGGCGTGGGGGGTATTCGCGCGGGGAAGGGGAAGGCGCGGGAAGGCCCTGGCGCTATCGTTGTCGTCGCCGCCGCCGTCACTGCCGCTGTAGTCGCCGTCGCCACTGCCGCTGCCGCCGCCACCACCGCCCGCCACCTGTCGTCATCCTACCATCCTTTCCAAAAAAATGCGTAAATAACAAGAGTTCACGTTTTTTTATTAGTGCGTTGAAATAAAGGATAAGGAATAGAAGAAAATACATATGTAGTAAATGCAAACAAATATCTTTTTATTCACATTACAGTTATTACACTGATTTTTTTCTCATTTTTATTATATTTTTTTCGATCGACACAGCGTGTCGAATGCAATCGGTGGCTCGAACATCGCTAGCAACGCTTTCTGGAAAAAGAGAACGAAAAATTTTTACTACTATTCGCTTTTTCAGCTGAGAATAAAAATGCATTAGCACTAATCTAAATGCTATACTTATGGTTTATATTTTGATGAAGTTGATAATGATGATGATGAGGAGCACGTCGGCGATTTTGATGCTTTTTCACCAGGACATTCTCAATATCTCGCTTTCTCCCTCAATGCTGAACTTGGTGGATCTGGTGACAAGGATTCTTTGCGTTCGACCGATTTTCGACATATATATTCTTTTACTCAATCCATGTTTTATCGCTCGTAATCGAAGTTTACAATTGAATGAAAAAAAGCTATATATACTGTTTATATACTGTCAGATCAACGACACTGTCATGCCGCTACGCATTAAGAGAAGCGTTGGTATTGTTTATATACTAATGAGATGAAAAATATAAATCAGAAACGCTCGCGATGCTGCCTTATCTACTTTTAAAGAAAGTGTGGTCCAATAGGCAAAGGGACAAAGAAGTATTATAAATGAAATATATGATGTGTTATAAGCGTTTAGTTCCACAGATATCCTGGAAGACGAACGAAATCGATCGCTTCGGTTATTGACAATAAGAATAATGGAAAAAGTATGGCAACCATCAACGTTGAGAACATAGCTAACGTAGCCGAGTATATTAAAAACATGGATCCGGAACAGTTCACGAATATCAGAGACAAAGTGTTCGAAGTATTCGAAGAAATGGAAGTATTTTGAAGAGATAAAGATTCCGATGAAGAAATGTTATCCGACGATACTGGTTCTGTGATATGAGCGAGTATGAAATCGATCGTGTAGAAAAATTCGTGCTTCAGAATCCGTATGCTGAATGTTCGTACTAAGCACTGTATGATCCACAATTATTATACAACGGGTGATGCTTTAACTGTATGCACAGCATACATGATTCATATAGCCGATATTAACGATGTAGGAATGTATCATGTCAGGGAGCATGAGACCGGTTCTTTCGATAGGCTAGACGACAGGTCGTGCACGAATTGCAGAAAACTTTGTACTTTTATTCTCGTACAGCATGTGCGCACTCTGCACACATTGAAAAAAAACTATTGTGAACAGTATTGGAAAATATGTGGGAAGACTGTAATGTAGATGATGTGCTGTATGTTCTCGGTAATCCAAAAAAAGAGATACAGGTGTGCGAATATCGCCGGTGCAATTCCTACGCGATCGAGAATTAGATATACGTGATGAGAAACATGGAATAGTTATTAAAGAGTCCATTTTTGACTGGTCTTTACTCGCGCAACAGAAAGTGTACTTATGGTTACGAGACACATATTACACGCACGATGAGTATGAAAAGAGACATTGGTGGAATTATATGTCAATGTAATAAAGGACGATTATTATTGGGCAAAGAAAATCGCAGATAAGAGCCAAGGTTGGTGCATTAAGATTCCCGCGGGTAATGAAAAGTGTGTCGAATTGTTGATTATTGATAATATATGGATGGAGTTTCGTAATCGCGATCTTGCACTAAAACTGTATTTCAATAAATGCGACGAACAATGCTTTGAGTGTGAACAGTGCACTTTCGCAAACAAACATAATGAAAAGGTGTTAAAACATTATGACATTCTAGATATGTCACGGTGTTGCAACGTGTATGAACGAGCAAGTGCTCCGTGGAAGAATGCGACGTGATCTAAAGACTATGAAAAAAACATGGAAAATCATGAGCGAGCGGAACGTGAATTGCTGGAGCAGTGCGGCCAGGTCGTAACTCTGGTGGAATGTTTCGCGTGACTGCAACGATGTGACGAGTGCATTGAGCGGCTCGAAGAACTTTGTTGTGCCAAGCGTTCGCGCCTCGCCGTTGGACACAGAAAATCCGCGGTGGCGAGGATCGCGCGATGCAATGGACTCGCGGATGCAAAGTCGCAATTGGAGCGATGTTTCGTGCACATTGGTGGCGAGTGGTGAGTATGTGAGTGGCAACAAAAGATCTCTTGTCTGGCGAGAGATCGACTCCGCGTTCGAGAATCGTATATTGACAGATGCGGTGATAAACTCTAATCACATCGAACTGGCGGTTTTTAGAAGACTAGCAATGTAATTCTAGAACGAGTGCGAAACGTAGAAAGACACGGTAGTAAACACCGTGTTCAACGGTGAGTTCGCGACGAAAAATAAAACGTGCTAATAAGAGCATAATTACAAAGAACAGCGAGATATACCGATATACCGATTAGCGCGTAGTACGAGCAGCATGTCATCGAGCCTATCCTAGCATCGCTCGAAGAATTCCAGGAACGCGACAGCGGGTGGGCATTGTCACGTGTATTGAATTTGACTATCAATATGAACAAACTAAATCCTTTGCGCGCGGGATGTCACATCGAAGTGCCATGAGAAATAGCGGCGAAACGAGCGGTGATCAGTTCGTACGACGGACAATGCATGCTTCGCGTGGTTGGTAGTCATCGCTCTATACCAGCTGAAAAGTATACAGAGCGGGAATCGTCGTATCCGCATTATATGACAGTATTGAATCTCACAAACATTGAGTTTCCAATGATTTTAAAAGACATTTTTAAATTCGAACGGTTGAATGCGGTGTCAACATGTACGGCATTGAAAATGGACAAGTCCTTCCTCTGCGGCTCATCGATGACAAGAAGAAGAAGCACATCAATCTCCTGTATCTATAAGATTCACGCAACGTCAGCCTTGTCCACTTTGAATGGATCAAGAACCTGTCGCGTCTCGTGAGATCGCAAATTACTTGGAACAAGAACAAGAAGTTTTCTGCGACCGGTAAGTATAATAAGAAAAGTTGTTAAAAAAAAACAATATTTAAAAAAAACAGTAAAAAGAAATAGTGAAAAATGATTTCTCTATTATTTACAGATGCCTTCATTATTTTAATACGAAATGAAAAATTGCAGTCGCACGCAATGGATTGCTAAAAGATCAACGACTGCGCGATCAGACTGCCGAGCGTGGACAAGTGGCTCGAATTGGGAACCATTGCAGTAAGGAGCGCGTCCCATCGTCTACGTTGACTTAGAATGCATTCTACGGAAAATAAAACCCGACAAGGAAGATGCGTCATCGTATACGTATCAACAGCACGAGATATTTAGTATAGGATACTACGTGCGATACACATACGACGACGCGTTATCGTCATATCACTTCCTTCGCCATGAAGACTGTATAGCGTGGTTCGCGCGACAACTCAACGATTTGAGTGAAACACATGGAGTGAAAAATATCGTATCCGCTAATATGCCCATGAGAACGTTGTCGAAAAAACAATGGGAATGTATCGTAACGCGACGCGATGCCATATTTGTGAGAAACCGTTCGTGTCGAACGACACGCGAATTCGTGATCATTATCTCACCGATAGACATCGCAGTCCAGCGCATTCAAATTGTAAATTATAAAAATTCATTCTATATTCCAGTCGTATTTCACAATTTATCGAGTTATGACGCTTATTTTATAATTAAGGAAATTGCTATCGCATACGATGGACAGATGTATTACCGATAACGAAAGAAAAATATATTTCACTCACTAAACATGTCGATGAGCACCAAAGACAAAAATGAAAAGAATTTTCAGAAAAATGGTGTAAAATTAAGATTCTTTCAAATTTCTAAATGCAAGCCTCGATAAATGGCATCTCGACAAAGATAAATTAAAAATTCTATGTTCCGAATTTTGCAAGCTCAACGCGGAGGGTTTCGATCTTTTCTCACGAAAAGATGTCTTTCCGTGAGAGTACATTGACTGCGTCGAAAAATTGCAGGACGTGTGCTTACTACCGCGTGAATTATTTTTCAGTTCGTTGACAGGCGATACCGAGAGCGATATTCGAGAGCGATTACGCTCACGCCATGAATGGTAGCGCCACGTATGGCAGCGATTCTCCATCCGAACGCTCGACGAGTACAGTGATTTGTACTTAAAAACTGATGTCTTGTTATTAGCCGATATTTTCGAAATAATTTTCGTAATAGTTGTATCGAGAGTTATTGTCTCGATCCCGCGCATTATTATATATTGCCAGGTTTCACGTGGGACGCCATGCTGAAACATGCGTGTAAGATTCGACATTGATATGGTCATGTTCATCGAAAGGAGTATATAGCAGAGAGGAGTACGCAGCAGTCTCAATCAATGTTCTACGTGCACGCTAATAACAAGTACATGCGTTCATTCGATCCATCGAAACCATCGTCGTACTTGATGTACTACGATGTGAATAATCTGTATGGATGGGCGATGTGTCAACTTTTACCATACGCCGAACTTCGATGAGTTGAAGACGCTGCGAACTTTGACGTGAGCGCGATCGCTCCAGATTCATCCACCGGTTATACTCTCGAAGTCGATCTCGAGTATCCGCACCATCTACACGATCGATACACCTACCTTTCTGTCCAACGCGCGATAAACCGCCAGGCAAGCGCGAAGATAAACTTCTAGCGACATTGTATGATAAATAGCGTTACATCATCCACTGTCGCAACCTCCAGCAATGTACTCGTCACGGTCTTCGCGTAACAAAGATCCACCTGGTGCTACAATTCGCTCAATCTCCATGGCTCCGCGATTACATACATTGAACTTAATACACAATTTAGAACGCGTGCAAAAAAAACGATTTTGAAAAAAATTTGTATAAACTAATGAACAACGCGGTATTCGGTAAGACCATGGAAAATATGCGCAATCATGTTAATGTAAAATTAATAACAAAATGGGATGAACGGTACGGCGCGGAGGCAATGATCGCGAAACCGAATTTTCACAGCCGCAGTGTCTTTGCGGAAAATTTGATCGCCGTCGAAATGTGCAAACTCGAGATAAAGTTCGACAAGCCGATTTACGTGAGTATGTGCATACTCGATATATCGAAAGTCTGCTTGTATGAATTTCACTACGAGTATATGTTACCATTTCGCGACAAATGCAAGATCATGTACACCGACACGGACAGTCTCATTTACCATATAGAATGCGAGGACGTTTACGAGACTATGAAACGCGATATCGCTAGATTCGACACAAGTGATTATCCGGCAGACAACGTGTACAATATGCCTCTCGCGAACAAAAAAATACCCGGCTTGATGAAGGACAAAAATAATGGTGCGATAATGATCGAATTAGACTGAGAGCGAAGATGTACGAGAGAATAGACGGCAAGAAGGACACTAAAAAGGTGAAAGGTGTAAAGAATAACGTCGTAGCGTGATAACGTTCGATGATTATATGCAATGTTTGAACGAAGAGATCAAAATCATGTATACGTCAATCATGTATACGATCTAAATTACACGAGATGTACACGATATTCGAATCGAAAATCGCTCTGAGTTCATTCGACGACAAACGATACATCATACCGAACTCGACGGAGACATTAGCATGGGGGCATTGGCGGATACCTTTGTAATATATGTTACTATTATGTCTTACTTATTGTAATTTACACTTTTTTTAACATTTATACAAGTATTATTAGCATGTTTTTATGTAATAGCATTTATTATTATTAGTATTATGATTATTGTACTTTCACATAATACATATCGTATGTTTTTAACATTTATTAGGTTCGTGGCGTTTTTCCCGTTAGATGGCATTAAAAAAAATGGCACGAACTTTTTCCCATACCTAATATATACTATTAGTATTTCAATTTACATTTTGTATCCCATATTTTTTATCATTTATGCGTATCACTATTATGTATTATTATCATTATAATTTACACGTAATGCATGTTTTTTACATTTATATAAGTATTACTATGTTTTATATAGTACCATTTATTATATATTACTATTATTTTTCATTTCACGTATCGTACATTTATATCTGTATACTCCAAAACGAAGATGGAAAGGATAATAAAAAAAAATTTTATATATTTATATTGATATATATTTTTTATATGTAGAAATAAAATATATGAATCAAAATTTTTATCAAATAACATTGTTTTTGTGTACCCATGAATTGTGCGATCCATCGAATCCCAGCCACTTGACGTACACCTTGTCTACTTTCTCCACGAGATACACATCCGGATGAGTAGCGCAACGCAATTCGTGCTCGTAAAACGCTCTAACGACGGATTTTTCGCGATGATCCTCGAATAAATAGGTTACGGGATTGTTACGCTGCACCTTAATGATTGTAAACACCTCGGTGGTCCAATTTGGCGTGTAACTCTTCTCAAAAATCGTCTTGTACTTGCTCACGTGTACTAAATCGCCTACTTTGAATTTTACAGGACCCGCAATCTTTATCTCGCGCTGTACACTGTGTCCAAGAGTTTTCGGCAATCGCGGGAGTTACATCGGCGGGTCGCATGCCGATGCTTGCGCGCTTTGTAATCTGACACGAGACGCTGCAGCTCGTCGTACCTACTTGTAATTATCATTGAGCGTAAACATCATCCACATGTCATTCTTGAGTGTGCGATTTAATTGTTCGACCACTGACGCTTTCAACGTCGAATATATGGAATAATGATTAACATCATGTTTTTTCAAGATTTTCTGCACATTGGTGTTGTAAAACTCTTTCCCCATTCGTTTGTAAATTTTTCGGATATGTTCCACTCTCTCGAACGATCTTAGCGATTGCCGTCTCGCTTCCACCTTTGCTCTTGAGTGGTACGGCCCATGCGTACTTGCTCAATACATCGATGACAGTGAGTATGTAGTGGTGACCTCTGTTGAAGTCTGAATACGAATGCACTTCAATCATATCAGCCTGCCACAAATCGTTGTATCCTCGAACTATGACGCGCCTTCGCGGAAAATTTTTTCTCGCCGGAGTGTGCAATTCCTCGACGAGTCGACTTTTCTCGGAGCTACTTTTTTCTCTCTTTTTCATGATTCAACGCGTAATACAGAGTACAAGAAAATAATGTATTTTTTTTCGATGGTGTCACTCGACTGATTCGTTTCATGGTGATTTAATTTATATATAATAAGACCGGCTTCGCGAAGTTCCTCGATGATCGACAGCATCTCGTTATCGTGAGCGTTGTTGCCGCTCGGTGCGAAGCATCGAGCAATCGTAGACGATCCACCAGTTCGTTGGGATCATCGCAATGCACGTAATCAATCGCGTTGTCATTCAATATCATTGCATGAGGTAATTTCTTTCCAGATTTCTTCTTCTGTTTCTTGGGTGTGATCGACATCAACGGCGCTATTACGTATTTGTACTTGTATCCCTTGTTGCTCAATAATCGGCCCTGCTTGTATTTGTACGTCTTCGTTGCCAGTAGCATGCTCTTGTACTTGTTCATACTTATTCGTCTTCCGTGTAGAGGAGATCATCGGGAATTCTCTTGAAAATCAACTCGTAAAGACCGGATGTATCGGCGTATCGTACCGTCGATAATTGTATTGTTTGCGTCATCCACATCGAAACGTTTATATTTAATCAGCCCATCCTTGTAAACGCTGTGATTTATATCGCTCTCTTTATCTTGCGTTCCCCTCAGGACAGCCTCGACATACTTTTGACCCAGCAGGCTCAAGCCGACTCGTAATGCCTCTCGAAACGTCTCCGACGTTTGCAGCTGATTTTGAACCTTCGTCGCTAGCGAGTCTTCTGTCGTTCCAAAAACATTGTCCAACGACTCTATCGTCGGTATGATTTTGGTACGCGGTGTGGAGGTACACGATCATGCAATCGATCATCAGATTTATTTGGAGTCGCGGAACGCTCGAACATCTCGCTCATTTTTTTTTCCTCTTCTTGTTCCTCCTTCTTCTCACGTTTAGAGACAGACGCTGCATCTTCGTCGAGCGACTCTCTCTTTGTCGCGCGCACACCGGGGCTGTCGACGAAAAGTCGCAGTGGTTCGATAAGAGGTTTAAAATGTCTATCCAATGCGATGCCCTCCTCGATTCTACCAGTCTTCAGAGCGCGATGTTTCTTGCGGATCGACTTGCTCGTCTTCTCGATCTCCCTCGCGATTTTTTCATACACACGCACATCTGTCATATTCGTGCTAAGTATCGGCAATGACTGGTCACGTGACGATATCGGTCACGTAACAAATTCGTTAAATCCTATTCTGTATTGTCCATTTGTAAGCGTACTGTCTTTGTCTATCACTAGAAATCCATATTTTTGATGCCAACAGCGCGGCACAACGCGCAAAATCATACGACATGTCGATATTCACATGATCATTGTAAACGTATTTCAAGTTGATATCGTCCTGTTTGAACAGGATCAGATGGTTCGCGTTGTCGCGTATCAGATATTTATTCTATCAGATAGGTATTCTCACATACGTCTGACAGAGATAGAAACAGTCGACGTTCGCGTGACGACCCATCGAAAAGTTCTCTCACCGTATCCTGCTTGCTATCGCATGCCACATCATCAAAGATAAAAATAGAATTTGAACGCGCCTCGCTTGATGGAACGACATTTCTGTTATTGGAGAACGTAAAATAGTCGATTTCATCTATAGATGTAAATAAATTTCCAAGATATCGATACTTTGGCTGTTGCAGCGAGTAGACGTACACATTCTCGAAACGTACGCCGTTCGGGCCTCCCGAGTAAGCTTATGAGAATGTTGGTTTCACCGCAATTCGACAGGCCGCAAATGATCGCGCGTATAGTACTCGACAACATTTCGCCATGCTTGCACTTTTCCGCGTTACCTTCCATCATTCGTGATTTCGCGTCTCAGTTTGTGACGCATATCGTCAGCGGTTGCAGCACAAATTTCACACTGAAGATTAGTCGCGCTCTCGAACGACTATTTAAAGACGCGCAAATCTACGAATCGCGCAGTAACAAAAATCTCACGCTATGTCATCCTGATATTCGAAACTTGAGCATCGAGCAGTTACAATATATACCGAAGATCATTCTTACGGGTGTACGGCGATTACATCACGTCTGGGACAAGCTTCCGGAACACGTGAAGGCAGATTCGGAGATTCGAACCTATCATCGCTGCAACGAGCAGCTACAATCAGCTGTGGCAGCGGACGCATATCGATGGTCCCGTACCGAAGATAAAGGACTGTAGCGAATGTCGGCGTCGGGCGGCGGTCTACTGAATCGAGCGATAAACGCGCTTCCTTTCGAGTTACATATTCCGGGCTATCAGCTTTTGCGGTCCGACACGCAGCTTACGAAGCGATTAGCCAGAGATGACGCGGGCATAAATCCGCTGGACGCGGCGTGCCTAGAACACGATATTGCGTATTCGCACAGCAATAATCACCGATAGACACGCGGCGGACAAGGTACTCGCCGATATATTAGGTGTACAACTTTGCTTCCGCCGTTTTTTTTTCCGAAATTCGAGGCTTTATTGTAAAAAACTGATTATACATTTATGATTCAAAGTATTGTCCATCGCTGGCCACTACTTTCTCTCATCTTTCAGGTAGCGTACGAATCCCGCGTCGAAAAAACTGGTCATCTTTGAGGCTATCCACGAATCAATCCAATTTTTTACTTCTTCATAAGACCGGAAATGCTAGTCAGCCAGGCCGTGTGCCATTGATCGAAACAAGTGATAGTCAGAGGGAGCAACGTCTGGAGAATACGGCGGGTGGGGTAGGACTTCCCATTT
>NW_012130106.1:522262-526459 GCF_000143395.1 Atta cephalotes | reverse complement strand
CAACGTTTCCAAGTATGTCTTGACCACTTTCGCAACATAGGGTCGAGCATTTCATGCTGCAAAATCACTTTATCGTGTCTCTCGTTGTATTGCGGCCGTTTGTCTTTCAATGCTCGGCTTAAACGCATCAATTGCGTTCGATACCGATCGCCTGTGATTGTTTCAGTCGGTTTTAACAGTTCATAATACACTACGCCGAGCTGGTCCCACTAAATACAGAATACGTCCTTGGACTTCAAAATCACCATTCTTGAAGCGTTGAAACCACTCACGACATGTTCTTTCATTAATAGCGGCCTCACCATAAGTATTTGAGAGCATTCGATGAGCCTCAGCCGCAGATTTCTTCATATTGAAGCAAAAAATAAAAACCTCTTGCAAATGACGAGAATTTGGCTCGTAAACTGACATTTTCAATCGAGAGTAACTTTATGATGCAGACACAAATCGACTACTGTTTCTATGGGGTTATGTTAACAGATGCTCAAGTTTATTGTATGACGTCTATGATCTATTTATTTCGACCACCACTTACCGCTAAAGCCATCTATAGGAAAACGGCGGAAGTAAAGTTGTACACCTAGGACGCATTACCGCAAGAGATTCGGTTCTGAGAGAGCAGCCGCTACTGCCGTTTGGGCAGCGATGAAAGCAAGATCAAGATCATGGCATGAAACTAAAGAAGATGACAACGAGAAAAAAGACAATGAAAAAACGGACCGATGGCGTGTTACCTTTTCTGCCAATATTGGGCGCGCGATCGTTGATTGGCGGCGCAGCCAGCGATACTTGATTGGTGGCGAAAGCGATAGTAAAACTGCGCGACGTCAGCTCGAGGAGCTGCAACGTCACGATCGCGCGATGGAACAGGGTTCGCAGACTGTATCTCGCTCCGCATAAATACGAACTCGGATTGTATGATCTCAGCCCTTACAAACGCAGACAGGACGTAACAGCAAAGAAAAAAACAAAACGCCAAAGAGATGATAAAAATGCCCTCGAGCGCAACTATCAACGTGCAAATGAACGAACTCGCGAGATGTATGCGTACTATACTTTAGAGGCATTTTCATGCGTAATACGTTACCGACAAGCGGCGCACCGAAACAAAAACGGTATCGTAAATTTGGAAGATGCGACGGGACCTGGTACTCACTGGGTAGGGTACGCGAAGAGGAACAATCACGTCGTATATTTTGACAGTTTCGGTAATCTTTGACCACCCAAGGAACTGGTGCGATATTTTGAGAACGCTGTTATGACGAGTACAATCGCATGTCCCATCAGACGTACGATCAGAGCTTCTGCGGACAGATGTGTCTGCGGTTTCTACAAACGGTAGATACGCGTGAATTTAAAAAGTTCGACGAGCTACTGTGAAATCTTAGTATTATTCGAACGCTTTTCTGTCGTTGATGCTTACGCTGAGCGGAAAGAGCATCGTCCTCGCGGCGAAATACTTTCCCGTCATAGATTTGAATGACGGAGATTACGAGCTTGGTCTGGCTATTTTTGAGACTTATCACATGATACGAATATGAACGAATCGAACAACAAATTTTATTTCCAAAACGACAATTACAATTCTCGAAATTACAATTCCCAAAGGTTCGTACGAAATGCGAGACATAAATGAATT
Organism: Atta cephalotes; assembly: GCF_000143395.1. Classification (NCBI taxonomy): domain Eukaryota; kingdom Metazoa; phylum Arthropoda; class Insecta; order Hymenoptera; family Formicidae; genus Atta; species Atta cephalotes. The sequence continues at coordinate 524,820 of NW_012130106.1, read as the reverse complement.
CTTGGAATGCGCGATTTTACGGAAACGTTCACATCACGATGAGAAATCGTTACCGTAGTGCATAGTGACAATAACAACAACAACAACAACAACAACAACGACATCGATGACAATAATAATGAGAGAATACCCGATTACACTCCGCGCAAACTACAACATGAGATGTGAGATTAGATGTGCATACAAGATAAACTTTGGCAAGCCCAACAGCATTGGATCGCTGCTGGGATTTTCGTCGAAACGTATACTGCGGCCGCGAAGATAGCACGAATCGGACCTGTCGATCAACATAATGAACGTAAACGTTATCCGCGTAGAGTGAACCCGCGTAATGTGACCGCGGGAGGGTACAGCAATGGCAAAAGCGCACACACGATACACGAATTTTCACCGAACGTGCCGCCTGGATATAAGATATCGGAGAGGTCGACGCAGATCATTTACCTGCCGAAAACCACACGGAGCATTACGGATCTAACGATACACATCGTCGATTAGAACGGATTGCTCGATTTTCGCGGAGAAAAGATCACCGTCAGATTGCACGTGCGACAGCGATAACGCGAGCGTGAGATGCTCGTGCTGTGATCGACGGAGCGGATCGGAACGGAATGGAGCGTACGCAGAGAGATAACACATTCTTTACAAAGCCAGTGACGTTCAACAACATTCGCTCATCCAGCTGCATCAGACAGAAGAAGAAGCTCAGCGCATCGAACGTTAAATTTTTACATTCTTTGAGATTCACGATGCGCAACTTTTGAGATGATTGATATCTTGTATATTACCGATAAGCCGATCTTTGACGATCGCATCATCAAGATTGACTCACATGTACAATTTGTTCGTTAACAGTCGAGTACAGTAACAGCACACGTTACCGTACGAAAGTTTTCTCTATGTTGAAGGAAGATCTTTTTCTAGCGATGAGGATGCTTCTCAAGAAGCATATTATATCAAGTTATAATCACATTAGTGTAGACACAAACAGGCACCTTCTAAGTTAAAAATAAAATTAAAATTTTATATATACATATATCGTTACTTCACCTCTTATACCGTACAGACTAATCCAATATTGCGTTGCACCGAAATGCAGTTATCAATACGAACAAGAAGGATGAGAGAAGACGGAAGTCAAATTTCGAAGCACACCTTCTCTCTTCCTCCTTGAATCGAGCAGAAATTTAAGAAGAGAAAAGAAAAGTGACGCAAACAAAAAAATCTTAAATGCGTATTCTTTAAGTGCAAGCTCCAAATTGCCGAAAGAAAAGAATCTAGGAATCTCTTTCTGGCCTGTAAATGTTGCGTCAACATGCCCCAACATTTGTCTGAGGCTGGGAATGTTACGTCCAGTGAATTGCCACGACTCTTTTCTTTCGTCTGATCTGAATTCATTGAAATAAAGAGATAGCTGCGAATAATGAAAAAATTGAGCGTTATAGCCTAGAGAAGATTAAAAATTTTCATTTCCAACACTAAAAACTAAAACAAAGAATCCAATATCTCCTCATAAATGTCACTCCGAGAAAAACTAAAAATCGGTTCACATGCGCTTTCCCAAAATATTAAAGTCATGAAATTAAGGATAACACTATAGACTCAGGTCAATATCCTTCCTTCCACAAAACCTTGACCAACCTAAGAGCAAAGAAAAATCCTACTACTAGTACCTATTCCAGCAATCCGAACTTGAGTAATCGGGGGTGATTAGTATTATATAAAAATTCGCGATTTCACGGTTCTCAGTGAGATTTTTCGCTGAGTTTTAGGAAGCTATAGTTGTGTCGGAACCTTTGAAATCAGATTCTCAAAGCCTTTTTCTCCAGTAGAGCAACCTAGTAACCATACTATCAACTTAAAATTAACGACACTGACTAAATCGAGGAAAGTGACAAAGTGGATTTGGCAGCATCCCACAGTTGACGGTACCCTCTCCGACGGTCTTTCAGGCACCCTATACATCACAAAATAGTAAGTCGCTGCAATACACTGGGTAATTCCTCTTTTTCTTGTGTGTTCCATCTTTAAAGACGATCAAATTTTTAATGCGTTCACCGAGTTCTTCCGAGTTCTTCTCAATACAGATGAAATTAACCTAGGGGATTAACAACGCGCGTCGACTCACCGCCCGTATCCGCTCTAACACCGTGGAAAACTCTCAAAAATAATCTCTGCTAATTCAGACATCGGCATGAGACTCTCAAGAACAGATTCTAGTCGTTCAACCTCCAGCCTCGACTCTATCATCACTACTAGAAATTTCTTACATCCCCAGATCTCCGATCTATCCCCAGACTTCTTCGATGACCTCTTCCCGTCCAGTTCTTCACCTGTTTCACATTCGAAATCACCACCCTCGATTGAGGAAATTCTCGCATATTACCCCTTCTATTTCCATTATTTTCTATATTATATTTCTCCTATAATATACATATCTATTTTTAATTTCGATGTTAAAATTACTATTGTATTCTACTTGTATTAGTTCTTAGAGAGCTTGCCCTAGAATCGGAATAAACGCTCTCTTAATCTCTCTCTTTCTCTCTCTCTCTCTC
>NW_012130106.1:518915-520431 GCF_000143395.1 Atta cephalotes | reverse complement strand
CGTATATGTATATGATGTGTGTGTGTGTGTGTGTGTGTGTGTGTGTGTGTGTGTGTGTGTGTGTGTGTGTGTGCGTGCGTGCGTGTATGTGCGTGCATGCGTGCGTGCATGCGTGCGCGCATACTTGTACTACGTATTACACATTAAGTGTAATTACATTCTTTATTATAAATACATTCTTTATTAGGGCTTACAAAATTAACAGAATGACAATGGTCTGTCACACCGACGTAATCGCTAGTGTATTTTTTAACATTACAGTTCAAAGTTAAATAACTGACATATTAATATCAATTGTGCAATTTATTATAAACGTCTGGATCTTAATCAAGTCACTCTCAACGCAAATATAAACAAATTATGGTGTTACAAAATACGAATCCGGCAATGATTCTGTGTCATTTTATTTTCCCCGCAATCTTTTCTAATATAAACTAAGAAGAATTTAAGAAATTAAACTTTTTCTTATTGTAGAACTTATTATAATACGTGTTGCATATAATACAATATTGTCATAACTTGATACATATCCGTACATGAAGCCGTCAACTGTGTTTTCTTATGTTCGAATTGCATGGAGCTATAATTTGAACTGTGTCAGTAAACAATATGAATGACGAATTAAAATAATTTAAATAAATTTTTATGTCAAAAGTGTTATCAATAAATTTAATGCTTTTTTCACAAAATTTGTGATAAAAATTTTATTATAAAATATGAATAAATATTTCACGCTTTAAAATAATATCAAAAATGCTGCATTACATGACAAATAGACGAATACGTGATTAATAATTTGCGAATGAACTGTTTCCACATTTCAATGCATGATTGAACCATTCGACAACTGTCTGTGCAAAGAAAAAGAAAAGTTCAGAAATACGAAAAAATCTCAATTTAGCAAAGGTTTGAGGTTTCTGGGAACCCAGTGTACAGTTAGGGTTAAAAGTGGTGCGATAACGGTTCGATAGATATTTGTTTCGAAAGATGTGTTTGACAATGATTCGATAGACGGTCGATGATTTAATATTTGATTATTGTCATAGATGTTTTGATTGTAGTTCATTAATACTATCAACATGTGTTAGTGGGTATACGACATAATAGTAAAGCATTTTTTTCGGTTGATGATTTAAGTTTAATAGATAAAAGTCTTGGTGAGACGTCGATGTATAGCAGTTGTGACGAAGACCAGATATGATAAGAGAAATATAAAAATATTTTTCTATGTAAAATCGACATGTCGCAACATATTTTGCGGTTAGATTACTCTGTTAAATACATAGAAATACAATTTTGCAATTTCGCATAAGTCAAGCGTGACTTCAGCAATACTTGTCGTCAATTATTGTAAGTAAATAAACATCCATTTGACAACAACTAGTGAGTGAACATCGTTTTTCAAGGGAATGTATATGAACACAAAATTATAATACATAATTTTTTAATACTACTTTAGTTCCACCCATGATTGAATATATATATATACTATATATATATATATATATACGTNTAG
>NW_012130106.1:509914-518895 GCF_000143395.1 Atta cephalotes | reverse complement strand
TATATATATATATNTNTCTCTACTCCTTACGTTGTTACGTCGTTCGTAGTACTACTATAGTATATATATATATATATATATATATATATATATANANAATATATATATATATATATATATATATGTTATTTCTTGTTGAAGCTTTACTTACCAGATATGTAAATATGAAACCGGAATTTTTAAATAGAAAATACACGTTTATTATATGAAAATGATAAAAAATATTTTATTCGAAGTATTACCCATCGGTAGTTATACATTTTTTCCACCTGTATGATAATTTGTGAATGCCACGTCAAAAAAATTGTTGCTCTTTTGAGCCAAACCAGTCATCTAGCCATTTTCATCTTCGTAAGAAGTGAAGCGCTGCTGAGCAAGTGCGGGTCCCATCGATGCAAATAAGTGATAATCGGACGGAGCCAAGTCTGGTGAGTACGCCGCATGCGAAAGTATTTCCTAACCAAATGCCTCAATCGTTTTCTTGACCAGTTTTGCTGTGTGTGATGGTGCATTATCACCAGCAAAATCATTTTGTGTTGCCTTTTTTAATATTCCAGTCGTTTTTCACACAAAGCTGATTCAAATTGATCATTTGTTGTCGGTAGTTCAGTATTAGGTTTCGTCAGGTTTTAACAGCTCATAATAGATCACATCTTTCTGATCCCACCAAATACAAAGCATTGTCTTCCGTCCATAGCGATTTGGCCTTGCAGTCGATGTCGATGGTTCGCTTGGAGTTATCCATCTTTTACGCTTAGGATTCTCAAAATATATTCACTTTTCATCGCCAGTCACAATTCGATGGAGAAATGACTTTCTTTTGTACCTGGCGAACAGCATTTCGCAAGTGGTTTTTCGGTTTTCCTGCTGTCTTTCATTTAATTCATATGGAACCTATTTTCCCGTCTTCTGGATCTTTCCTATGGATTTCAAATGTATAGAGACGGCTTCTCATGTCACATTCAATTGATCCGCGAGTTATTGTTGAGTTTGAGTATCATCCTCATCCAACAATGCTTGCAATTCGCTGTTTTTTTCGGTGGTTTTCTACGTTCTTCGTTTCTCACGTCAAAATCGCCACTTTTGAATTTTTTAAACCACTCAAAGCACTGTGATTTACCAAGAGCATGCTCATCGTAAGCTTCGACAATCATTCGATGCGATTCTGCATCAGTTTTCTTCAAATGGTAACAGAAAATCAATGCTGACCGCAAATCGTAGTTTCTAGGCACAAAATTCGATATGTTCAATGCTATTACAAACTATATTGTTGTATGAAACTTGTATTGTTGTGAGTTGAAAACTTTGTCAGATGTCAGAACAAGGAAATGGCATCAATGACACCGTCTGACGGCAACTACATTGACATCTATGGCCATCTATTGGTAAATTCTGGTTTTATATTTACATACCTGGTATTAACATTTAAATCAGAAATAAAAATCTTTTATAAATAAAGTTAATATTTCTTGTAATTAAAAAAATTAAATATTGAAAGATAAATGTATAAGAAAAAAGAACTAATTAGTATTTAATTATATGAAATAAATTTAAGAACCATATACAACTAATGTCACAAATTTACCATCATATCTGTAGAAAGTTTGTTATTGATCGCAATAATGAAGCAGAACTCTATTTTGCAGCAATTTAATTTTAATTTTGTTATAACAATAAATAATTATTATTATTAAACAATGATTTGATATTATAGCAGTGGACATAGACCATGCAAGAGCGTTTGAAGAAATAATTTATTTTTTAACAGTTTAGGTTGACTAACAATGTTGGTCTCTTATACCTTTCATAACGTTTTTAAAATTAAAGTTATACGAGTAATGAATTCTTTAAGATAACTTAGATTTCGGTAGCAAACGTTTGCACAGAAACATTGAAACATATTATTCGTTTTAGAATTTTATATTTACTCATACATTTAGAATTACATTTTTTTTTATTACGATTTGAAGATCATATCAGTAGATGTACTAGGCCGATTCTGGATCAATTCGTGTTAATGCATATACGCAGTATTAGTGTGTGAGAGGGTCCGAGGGTGAGGTCACGTGGCGTCAAGGGAAGGGGTCAATTGGCGAGGGATGAAAAGAGGGTCGACGTCACATGGTGAGGGGACCATGAGAGGAGATAAGGCCCACCATGTATACACATATTTTCTCTTTTTCACCTATTATAAGGTGCAATTCTCTCCCTCCAACTCGTTGCGACCCTATGCTTACTCATGCTCTCTCACTTCCTCTCGTTGCAGTCCCACATCTTCCATATTATTCGCGCTCTTTTTTCTTCCCTTGTTGTATTCTCCCCCTCATTGTCTTTTCTTCTCGATTTTATTAAGATGGCTATTCGTTTAATAATTTTTAAATAATATGACTTAGCGTCTAAAATGTAATATTTTTTTTAATTGTAATGACCTTATCAACTAATATACGGAGTATGACGAAGGAATAGGGCAAAGGAATAAATAATTTCAACCACAGAATAATATTAATATTTATCTTTTAGTATTTATATTTTTTTATTCGTGTAACATATGGTATACAATTTGATCCAAAGCATATGCTACTAATTCACATTATATAAGGGAACTTTTATTTTATTTCTAATTGTGCAACATATTTACAGCATCGCGCTTATTTGTAACACATTCTTGACGTAAATATGAAATAAAATGTTTAAATTTCTCACTCGTGTTATAGACATTCTGAGATAGTTCTAAATATACATGCTCGACAGAAGCATGAAAAGCAAGGTTGATGGCATCATATACAAACATTTACATAATGCATAATGATAATTTTACTTTGTATATACCATTATCTTTGTATATACAGTTTACAAAATTCCACATTCAGACCTTAAATGGTTAGAGATGGCGAAGATGGCGTAATTACAGATCCCAGGAGCTGCTTAATATCCTCGCATCTATCGCTGAATGCCTTCCATGTTGCGTGAAGTAGTATTATCCGGTTATTTCGAATATTACCAATTGCAATTTCCACATGGAATACAAGTCTTATGCTGATTCCTATATATATTCTAAATGTATATTCTATGTATATTCTATTTATAAGCCGCAGGCGTTAATGAGTACCTCCTTCCCAAGATGTAAGAGATATAACGAGGTTTCAAATGAGAAGATACATTGTAAAAGAGATAGAAAATAAGCGATACGTAGAAAAATATATAAAATATAAAATATGTGTATAAAATATGTGTATAAAATTTGTTATATAATTGAACACAAACTTACTATCTCCGTATGCTTCATCCTGTTGAATCAGAACGTAATAGTTCATTGTTTGAGATTTTTTTTCGGAGAACTTAGCGATAGCTGTTCATCGAATCTGTTTCAGAGACTGATATGATAATGTTATCCGGGTTCTTCTTTTAAATAGTGTTCTCTTTCACATTTTTTTACATATCCCAAAGGATATGTGGAGATTTTTTTTTTGAATACTTTATACTTCAGTAGGATAATAGAGAGGATTCTAACTCACGGATACAGCAACCAACAAATGGTGTCGCGTGGGTGGAGAGGACGAAGTCACAGATGCTGGGGTTTGAGGGAGGGAGGAAAAAACCTCAGGGGAAGCGCGTTGTCAGTATCCCTGTTAGAGGGGAAGAGAGGGTTTGTTTCTTCTCCCTTTCACCCGTTGCGTTCTCTCTTTAAACTATTGTCTCTCTCCTATTTGTAGAATGCAGTTCTGTCTCTCTTCCCGTTGCAGTCCTTATTATTTGCGCTCTATCTTTTTCCCATTGCGCTCTCTTTTCTTTTCTTCTTTTACACACAATTGCATTAAATAGATATAATATTTATGATTTTTAATGATACGATTAAGAAATTAATTATATAATATTTTTATGAATTTTTAATATAACTTAGTAACACTAATTATAATAATATTCTTTTTTATCAATGTAATACAAATGGCCAAGCGCACTTTCTTATTGACTAATTCAATACTACTAGAAGAAGATATGAAGAAGTGGCGAAAATACTAAGGATGAAATAATTTTAGAAGAAAAGAATATATATTTCAACATACATTTATTTATCATGTAATATCTATATAATCTAAAAACCACAGATTATTAGTTCACATACTATAATAGAATTTTTATCATTAATTTTGTACAAAGTGTTTGCAACATCGCTTTTATTAGTAATACAATTTTGTCTTAAAAATGACACAAAATATTCAAATTTCTTACTTACAAATTTCTAACATCATGCGTATATTGATTCAGCTCATACATGTTCAACACATTGCTCAAGCTCAAATAAGAAAAGCATAGGTGTTTCATGTACAAACATGTACTATTTAATGTTAACTTTACGTTATTCGTATACATTTTAACAAGTTCCACATTTAGATCTTGAATCGATGATGATGGCACTTGACTGCAACTTAATCGATATCTCGCCTCTCGATGAACGCCTTCCATGTAGCATAAGGTATGAACATGCGATTGTCTTATTACCAATCTCAATTTGCACATGAAATACAGATCCTACAATCCCAATATCCTACGATCCCAATATCTAGAAATTTGTACACTGTCAATGCATATTTCCTCATCAAGGTATGAAACAATTAGCAAGATTTCGAAGTTGTACTAAATGATATTTGAGAAAATGCGCTTTGAAAAAAAAGAAAACATGTAAATAGATCTTAAACAAAAATACATAACGTATAATATATAAGCAAAATATTTTATAAAATTAAATGAACCTACTGTCTCTTGCACGCCTCATCCTATTGAATTGGAACATAATAGTAGAACATAATAGTTGGCTTGGGATATTTTATTTTCTCGGAGGACTTATAATTAGCAATAGCTGTCTGAACTCTGTTGAAGCTCTCTAAATGACTGATGCGGTGATGTTGCCTGGAGCTCTTCATTTAAACAATGTTCCCTTCTACATTTTTTTTACACACCCTAAAAGGAGGAGATTTTTTTTAATATACATTTATTATACTTTGAAGAACAATTGCGACATGATCGAAGGATATCAAATTGACATACATCACAAAAATGCGCAGTAATGATCGAATCTCTTTTATCTAAGGGATCGGTTCCAGCGATAATAAAGTCTGTCTGTTTCTATTTTTTTTAAAAAATGAATTTCGGGAAAAGAAATTAAAACATATTTAAAAAGAAATCTTATATTTTATTTTTTAAATTTGATATATTTCTTTCAAGCATTGCGACCACCAGTATATTTTAAACACATTTTATAACGCATAATTCTTAACATGTTTTCCACATTGTATTAGTACAATATTAGTAATATCCAAATAACGTAAAGAATCTATATCTTTGTAATCAGTATTCAGAATCTCAATGATCAAGTCGTTGCTATTGAGTATATCGCTATTCGCGTTTTTTAAATCCTTTAACGTATATAAGAACCTTATTGTCATCATTTTCTTCCACACCAATTATAACCATTGTAATTGGTAATAGACATTTCATCTTGCTGTCCGGAATCAGCCCTCATCTTCTTCCTAAGAATTTCAAACGTGTCGCGTTCGATCATGTTTTATTATGTCTTTCTACATATTTTCTTTGTTACGAGTTTATACACACGTTTATACGTACGTTCACATATACGTTCATACGTATGTCATACATACGTTTATATGTATGGACATTCATACGTACGTTTACATGTGCATACGTTTATACGAATTCATGCATGTATTACAAAGGAAGAGAAAGAAATACAAAATAAATATGTTAACGTATTTTTATTTAAAAAATTTTTTTGCAAACACCAGTTATATACTTTCAATATATTTTGTAACGAACAATTCTTAACATGTTGTCCGTATCGTACAGTATTAGTAACATCTAGATTAGATGAAGATTTCTTCGTAAACTGCAAGATTTCAATGTACATGCGTTCTCATCGTTCAGAAGCAAGTTTCGGAGCCACATTCGTTTTTCGCATCTCTTGATATACACGACTGTTAAAAGAAAAACTCCGGGCAACGTTACCACATCAGTCGTTCAGAGAGCTTCAACAGAATTTAGACAGCTATTGCTAATTATAAGTTCTCCGAGAAAATAAAATATCTCAAGCCATGAACAAAATATTACGTTCCAATTCAACAGGATGAGTCGTGCAAAAAGACAGTAAATTTATTTAATTTTATAAAATATTATACGTATTATGTTATATACTTTTGTAAGATCTACATGTTCTCTTTTTTTCTACAGCGCATTTTCTCAAACATCGTCTAGTACATCTTCGAAACCTACATGCCTCGTATCTTGATGAGGAAATAGGCATTGACAGCAGCGTACAAGTTCCTGGATATTGGGATCGTTATAAGATCTATATCTTATGTAGAAATTATGATTGGCGATAATCAAGACAACCGCATGTTCACTTCATGCTACGTGGAAGATCATCATCATTGATTCAAGCTCTAAATGTAGAACTTATTAAAATATTGTATATACGATATGAATAACATTAGTAACGAAGTTAACATTAAATGGCACATATTTGTACGTAAAACCAACAACTGTGCTTTTCTTATTTGAGTTTAAGCAACATGTTGAACATGTATTCTATGAATTGAGTCAATATACATATGGTGTTAGTAAGAAATTTGATATTTTGTGTCATTTTTAAGACAAAATTGTATTAATAATAAAAGCGATGCTGCAAACATTTTGTACAGAATTTATGATAATAATTCTATTATAGAATGTGAATTATATAGTCTATGATTTAATAGTCTAATAGTATTTAATAGACTTATAGTCTTTAGATTATATTGTACATACATTGCATTACATAATAAATAAATGTAAATGATAAATAAAAAAATGATAAATAAATTAAAAAATATATTCTTTTCTTCTAAAATCAGGAAATACGGTAGTGTTAAAAAAAAAAGTAAAAGGCATAAAGACACTACAAGTCTCTTATCTAGCCACCAAAGTCCATTTTCGGGCACAGAACTACTAAAATATAAAAAATTTTGAATCGCACGTAACATATCCTGAAAGGCGGCCATGAGTAATTTAAGCCGAAAGAAATAAAAATTAGTCAAGCTGTTCTGGATATACAAGTGGTCGAAAAGTCATGATTTTCGTGAAAAATGAAGTAATACCTTCTTCTTCTTTTTCTTCTTCTTCTTCTTCTGTGTCTGTAGTCACATGCATTTCTCTTTTCTCTCATCTTTCACTCACACCTCTTCCCAACCTCGACTCCCTCCCCCCTCTCCCCCCCTCTTCCCCCCATCATCCCTCTCTTTTTCGTCCTATCTCACTCTCTTTGTCCTCTCTCTCACTTTCGTCTGCTAAAAGTGTCCGATGGTCACTTAGGATAATCTTGACAATGTAAGTCGTATTATTTTTTTGTATAACTTCGTAACACGTGATGGGTGACTGCTACAGCCTTTCGAAAGTTGTTCGGTGTGCTAATCTTCATAATGGGAGGGTTATCAGTGATAAATGATCCATTTTAATTTTAACAGCATTCTTAATGGGCAACGGTCGTCTGTTGAAAGTGTTATTCAGGGTCGTGACTTTAATAATATGAGTCAGGGTCATTTTAATCTTTTTGAATAGTTTTGTAATGCGTGATGGGTGACTGCTTAATTTTCCAAAGATAGTTCGGTGTGATGATCTTCATGTGCGAGAGGGTCAAGATCATCGGAGATGAATTCCTTTCGATGGTCATTATCTTGACTATATATATCACGATCAACGCTATCGGAGTTGAATTCCCTATTTCACTTTTAATAATTTCTTAATGTTGTTAGTGTTTCTTAGTGTTAATATATATATATATATACACACATATATATATATATATATATATATAAATAGAAAATATTAAACTGATCGATAAAGAGATAAAAAAAATATATGTACAGACTTCTACTGAATATGTACTAATGGTCATTAACCTGTCGTTATAAATTATATTACGTTCTAGTTGATTTAGCGCGTGTCATTATAAATATATTTAAAATAAAGAATGGGCCCCTCCATTGCTCATTGTGAGAATGCAACCATATTTTCTTCGTCTTTCCAATTTTAACACAATTTTTAATATTTGTTTCGATTGCAATAGAATTAATTTTTAATATTGTATGAATATACTTTTTCTTTGTTTGCGAGGAGGAGAAAAATCTTTACATAGCTCCTTATCCGGGACACTCCCAAAAGAAAATCTAACTGAATGAGAGGAAAACACCCAGGAGCTGGTCTTCTAATTGTGCAGAATTCGATAAGTCTCTTCTATAAGGAAGAACAGGCGAACATCATCGCCTGCTAAAAAATTCCCCTTAATCAGCACTTCCGCAAGATCACATTGGGACACAGCTCGGAATTGCCCGGCATTTCATCAAGATGCACTCAAGTCGTGGAGTATACGCTTCCACCTCCATGGTTTAGAATACTACTTAAAGATAGAATCCTATCCTATATTACAATATAAAAGAAACATTAAATAATTAATTAAATAGTTAATTTGAAAAAGTATAAAGTGAGGAATTCTTAAACTTACTTGGCACATAGTTCTTTAGAATCTTTTTGTAAATGATAGAGTTTCATCATTATTCTGAAGGAACATAATAATTCTTTTTTCGTATGTTGCTTCCTACAGCGGAGTACATTGCTGCTGTTGTTACTTTTCGTACAAGCCACTAAAGCAATACTGGACATGTAAAAATTGTATACTCTAACTACAAACAAATTGCGGGGGAAAGGATAATTTTTGCAGGAAAGTAGAATAGATAAGTGGATTCTAAAGAATTGGTTAGTGGATATATGAGGTGTGTGTGTGTGTGTGTGTGTGTGTGTGTGTGTGTGTGTGTGTGTGTGTGTGTGTGTGTGTGTGTGTGCGTGCGTGTCGTGTCGTGGCGGTCGGTCGGTCGGTCGGTCGGTCGGTGGCGGTGGTACGGTCGGTCGGTCGGGTGGGTCGGCGGTGGGTCGGG